>NC_080162.1:210286176-210469665 GCF_950295315.1 Erinaceus europaeus | reverse complement strand
CAGTGGTGCTCAGTGTCGGGCAGCCATGGGAGCCAGTGGCGCTCAGTGTCAGGCAGCCATGGGAGCCAGTGGTGCTCAGCGTCGGGCAGCCATGGGAGCCAGTGGCACTCTGCTGGGCTAGCTTCATGGGCGGTAGACAGACGACAAGGGACTCATGGCTGAGCTGGGAAGCAGTATCTCGTTTATTAATCAGATACATCGCCTTTTATGCATCTCTTCACCGGAAGTGACAAGGGAAAGGAAGTGACTAGGAGAGGGGGCGGAGCAAAAAAAGAGCATGAACAGAACATAGAAAGCTTCCATCTAACCAGTGGGGATTAAACCAGTACCCTGCAGGCAGGGCGGAACCCAGGTAAAAAGTGATGATGTAAATAGACCACAAGTAATACAAGCGACCCTAATGTGATGATCAAAACAGGTCTTATAAGCAGAATTTAGAAGTATACCAACAGTGCTCAGCACCAGGCAGCCATGGGAGCCAATGGCGCGCTCAGCGTCAGGCAGCCATGGCCTGGGTTCATTGTTGTGCCTCTCATCTCCTCACAAAAGGCTCCGGGTGCTGCTCCTGCAGTCCTGCGGCCCTGCTCACTTTCCTCTTATTATTAGAAGCCTGCTCAGGGAAGTGTCCTGCACTGAGCCTGGATTTCTGTCTAACAGATCCCCTCTTTACTTGACCCTGTGAGTCTTGTGAGCCAACCCTTGGTTTCTCATAAGTGTGGGTAGCTACCGTGCGGTATGTTTGGAAATGGTCCATTTGGGTTCTCCGAGAGAGAGAGAGAGAGAGAGAGAGAGAGAGAGAGAGAGAGAGAACGATAAGGTGACCTGGTGGGTTTGGGAACTTGAATGAGATAAAGTTGTCCGAGCAGCACTAAGGCAAATTCAGTGTTGCAGACACGTAGCGCTGCCAGCCGCATCTGTGCCCACACAGGGCACTTACAGAATGAATCAGATGCCTGAGTCCCCATCAAGACCTGCGGAATAAGACTCTCCAGGACTGGATTTGGGGATCTGGATGTGTTTCCAACATTGCTTTCCTTGTGGTTCCTACTACACAGCAAGGCATGGGAATGGCTGTACAAGGCCACTCTTCCCGATGAGAAAGATAAGGGTGGATCAGTGCCTATTCCAAGACCACTTACAAGGCTAATGGCAAAGCTCGGCCTGGAACCCAGACCTCCCTCCCAGGCATGGAAGGATTACTCCCCATTACTCCTTGGCTGTCTGGGCCAGCTGTTGACTCAAGAGAAACAGACAAGACTGTGTCTGCCCTTTCTAATTTATATCATAAAGATGAATCCCGCCAGCCCTAGAGGACCATCGCGAGGTGAATTAACTTCAAAGGTATTCAGTTCACGTGGTCCTTGGAGCAGAGTCTGTCCATCCATCGAGGGAAGGTGCTGAGTGAAGCCTCTCTGCTGAGCCGGCCTTGTCATCCTGTGGCAGCTGCCTGGAAATGTGTGAGCCCACCTGGAGACAGCAGTCCGGCAGTAGCTGTGTGTCACCCAGATGGTGGCCTGTGCCCTTGACAGCGGGACAGGGTCTCAGGGGCTACAGAGTAGTACTGGTGAGCAAAGAGGGGGCATGCAGAGTACAGTGAATTCGGAGACTGCAGCCCCCAGCCCACACGGCACTCGGAGGCCTCTAGCTGTGTCCCTGGTTCAGAGAAGGGGCGTTTCAGCCCAGTGCACAGCAGGTTGGGAGCAGGTTGCCTGATTGGCCTCAAATATTGAAATGCGGCAGTGTTGTTGCAGTTAGGAAAGTCCCTAATTGGGAGAGTTGGCATTTCAGCGACTTCTTAAGATGAGGCTTTAGAGCCGGGGGCATGGCAGAGGTGAGCAGACTGGATCGTCAAGCAGAGTAGAATATCTTGAAGCAACTTACAGAGGAGTTTTGAAGCATCCTACGAGGTTTGGGAGGCATGCTGTTTGCCTCGGAAGGAAGTCATGGTACAGCCCTGAGGACCCAAACACTCAGCATGCCAACAGCAGCAGTGGTGGTGACCCAAGGCATGGCACAGCACTGGGGCTTGGTCTGGCATCATGAGGTCTGGGCTCAGTGCCTGTGTGCCCAGACATGTGCAGACCAGTCTTCGGCTTGTTTGTGTTCCCCCCAGCCCCCACTGTACTAGTAAATAAATCTGCTTTTAATGGCACTGTGATAGGCTGTGGTGCAGTAATTTGGGAGGTGGGAAGCAGATCTGAGAGGTTAAGAACACCTCAGTGCCTTGTTTGGACAGCTGTGATGTCCCCAGCCCCTGTCTAACATTGTTCCCAAGATGTTTTTATCTTCAGAGCAGCTGTGCCAGACACTACCACTCTGCAGTTTGCAGGTGAAGAGCCCACTCAGAAAACGGGGTGATTTGCTCGAGAACACGGAAGGACAGAAAGACTGCAGGGACATCTTCTTTCAGGAGGGTTCCCTGGAAATATTGAAAGGAAACTTGTAGCTAGAGAACCAGGAGATAGCTTAAAGTTCTATTTCTGTCTCTGAACAGAGGAAGAAAGGGACGTGAGGGTATTGCACGGGAAGGGGCGCGACCAACACCAGCCCTTACCGTAGTTTGAATTATGCTCAAAAAAGGCAAGTGGAAAATGACTAGAGGTTGCTTACTTGGTAGATTATTGACACAGTGATGTGACTCAGAATGAAAGAGGAAGCTATAGAAACAAGATAGGAAAAAAAAAGAAAGAAAGAAACAAGATAAGCATATGTCGTTTATAATAGGAGTCACAAATGATCTGAGGTAGCTAAGATTCAAAACCATGTATCATTGGGCCAGAGGGGAAAGTTCAAAGTGAGTGGGCAGGCTCATGTGTCATCTGAACAGATCATAAAGTGGTACCGAGTGAGATGGGTCCTCAACAAATGTCACCCTTGGCAAAGCACCATAGCGAGGAAATAAATAGACAGAACTAAGAAGATGAGAAACCAGGACAGGCCGTATGCCATCACACAGCGCCTTGTAATGGAAAGAGAAGAGTGGGCATGAGGGGCAGGCGGTGACACCCCTGGTCAAGCACACACAGTAGTACACAAAGACCCGGGTTCAAGCCCCAGGCCCCCACCTTCAGGGAGGAAGGAGGGAAGCTTCACAAGTGGTGAAACCAGGACTCAGTCTCTGTGTCTTCCCCTTCGCTCTTAACTTCTATCACTATCCAAAATAAATAAATCTTTTTAAAATGTTAGTATCTTTAATAATAATAAAAAGAATGGGTAGGTTAAACCTAGCAGGTTCCCAGTGCAAGTAGGAGTGGGTGGTTGATTTTGAAGAATATGTGAGAGAGGGTTGAAGCAGAGGGCAAAAGCAAACCCAGTATTGAGAGCCCAGGAAAGGGGCACGGCTGTGGGTACTTCACTGCTAGACACTGTCCACACTCAGTTCAGAAGGCAGCATAGCCGTTAGGTATCGCCCCACTTTACAGACAAGGAGCCCGGGCTTTGGGGAGAGAGAGGTCATCTGAAATCACGCAGCAGGGGCCAGGGCTCACCTCCACCTGCCTGTGCACCCCTCTCCCAGCTGCCACAACCCCTCAGCAGAAGCTGGGGACGGGCCCAGAGCAGACCCTGGCCAAGTGCAGTCAGAAGCTGAGGCAGGACAAGGGGATTCGGGGAAGTGAGGAGGCCGCTGGCGGTCTCGTTGGATGAGATGTCTGTGGAGTAGAGAATGGAGATTTTGACCACAAGGAAACGCACGTGGGCAGCTGCAGTGCCTGGTGCCCCTTGGGACGCTTTGTTTGGGACATGGAAGATCAGACATTGGCTGGCTGTGCCTAGCTCTTTGGGGAATGCGAGCGACTTTTGGAGGGTCTGTGCAGGCCGCATTTCAGTCTACATGTAGACAGGCTGGACTCTCTGGGAGAAGTCTTGGTGCTGAGCTGCAGTCTCTGGCGTCTCCTGACTGCTGGTCCGGAGACAGCACAGAAAGGCAGTATGAGCAAGGCAGGTGTAGTGACCCGTGCCAGGTGCAGCCAACACCCTGGCTGACACCATGTTTAGGCCTCTGTGTTCGGTAACAGCCCCAGGTGTGCAGCTGACGGTCCACTTAATGTCTTTAGATTATGGGTCTGAGGGGCCAGGCAGTGGCATAGCTGGTTAAGCACACATATTACTAAGCACAAGAACCTAGGCAAGCACCCATGTTCAAGCCCCTGGTCCCCACCTGAGGGGGAAGCTTCAGGAGTGGTGGAGCAGGGCTGCAGGTGTCTCTCTCTATCTCCCCTCCCCCTCTCAGTTTCTGTCCAATAAAATGAGGGGGGAGGGAATGGCCAGCAGGAGCGTGACTTCGTAGTGCCAGCACTGAGCCCCAGTGATAACCCCGGAGGGGAAAAAGAGAATGGGAATGAGAGGGGGAGGGAGAGATATTATGGCTCTGTACTGCAGTTAATTGGTAGGAGATTTGAAAGAAATAATGGCATTAGTCTGAACCTAAAGTAATCTCAAAATATGAGAGAAAATTATCAAATGTTTTTGCTTTTTTTTTTTTGTTTTTTTTTTAGTAAGGAAGTGCTTATGGCATTCTAAGGAGTGTTCATCTCTGGGAAAGTGTTTCTGGCCACTGACACAATGTCTTTTGCTCACAGGAAACCTACTCCTCTTCTCAGGCAGGTCTGGACAGAGCTCCTCTCTGTGCTCCACTGGACCTTGTAACATAAAGCTGTGATCATGAAACTTCCTGAGCGCAGTCTTCCAGACGTTAGCAGCCACCACAAGGCTACCTGCTGTGCTTGGGTAACCATCTCTGTTGCTCAATTCACACTTAATACCGGTCATAGTGAAACATGTTTTCATCACTTGAAATCCAGATTTTATTTGCTAGGTTACTAATACTCAATTATTTCTGTAATATAAATGTGAGTGTTGTGCAAGTTTGATTTGCAAACTGGTTGACTCGTGAAGGCAGCACATCTGCCCGGAGATCAATCTGAGGAGTCATGCAATTGTTAGTTGTTAGGATGCTCTGCTTTCTCACAGAATAGAACTGATGCGTATTGTCAAGTGGGAGCATTTAGGACTGTAGACTCGCCCGTCTTATCATTCCCGTGCTCATCCCATGATTAGTCAGGTTGGGGAACGAACAAAGTCATGGCCATAGTGGAAGGGCACAACCTAGGAACTTTCAATTTCCACCAAAATATTAATCTGTTAAGATTTGATTTAAATTTAATTTAATGAGAGAGAGAGAGAATTGCAGAGCAAGTGACCAGAGCCCTACTCAGCTCTGGCTGATGGTGGTGCTGGGGATTGAACCTGGGACCTCAGAGCCTCAGGCAGGACAGTCTCTTTGCAGAACTCTGTGCTATCTCCCCGGGCCCTGGAAGCAGTGTTTTTTTCCCACACTAATTATTGGGGTGTGGGAGGAATGCCTCTGCATAAAATCTCTTTAAAATATGTCCTGTGGAATCATATCAGCAGAAGACTGTAACATTTCTTTCTGTTGGGTTCCCCACATTCACCAGGACTTGAATAATCTCACTTTTCTCTTTATAAAAAAATGTTTATTTTGAACTTAGAAGTAAGGAATCTTACTCAGCGTGCAAACATCTATTGCATCAAAATGCCCAAGTGGAGTAGAGCCCGATGGCTTTCTGAAATTCATTGGCAGTGGCAGCAGACGTTCTATAAGAAGTAACACAGACATTGGCAGGTGGATCCACACCCCCAGCCTGTCTCTGTCTTTCCCTAGTGGGGCAGGGCTCTGGGGAGGGGAGGTTCCAGGACACATGGATGAGGGCGTCTGCCGGAAAAGTCAGGTTGGCATCATGGCAGCATCTGCAACTTGGTGGCTGAAAAGCATTAAGATATAAAGCAGAACAAATTGTTTAAATCAGGAACCTAAAGGCAAGAATATAGCAGATGCGATTTGGGGTCTCCATGTTGGAAGGAGCTAGGAAGTTGATTTTAGGTCTATTCCAAGGGGCCCTTACTAATTTTTGACCGAACCCAACAGCTAATATGCAGGTGGGCTAGAAATATTGTCTGGAAAGATGGCGTTTTTGACACTATATTAGCAATGCTTCCTTAATGTAGAGAGGGTTAAGATCATTCTGAGTGCCACAATAAATTAGCTATGCTTGCATAAACAAATTTCCAAATCTAGGTAAAATGTTTTATTCAGACCTGGATTTATTAAAAACCTTATTGCTAGATTTGAATAATGAATTTAAGGGATATCAGGGTTAATGTAACTCTTCCCAGTCTTTGAAAATTAAATAAACTTCAGTCATGCAATTTGTTTAAAAAAAGTAACACAGAGTAAAGGGAGACCCACTGAGCAGTGCACCAAGCAAGACGAGGCCTGCAGGACAAAGCCCGGTGTCCTACAGTGTCTGCACCAGGGGCAAAGCCAAAAGGGAATTATCACAGGAGCAATAGGCATCACAGCAGGGTGATACTGAGTGTCTGCAGGGAAGAGTGAGTGACGGAGACTCAGACATTCAGATACGAAAAGAGGCCACAGATTCTAGAGAATTCTGGGCGACTATTCCTAGCTCTATCCCCAAAGGTGCAGTTGGCATGAAGATGCGGCAGGGCAGGCACAGAGAGAGCACAGAGACATCATAACAGGCTGCCTCTCCCACTGACATCCCGTGTGTGTGTGTGTGTGTGTGTGTGTGTGTGTGTGTGTGTGTGTGTGTGTTCCTGTGAGTGCATGTGTGTAGGAGTGTGTGTGAGACTGTGACTGTGTGTGTGAATGAGTGTGAGTGTGTGCCTGTGAGTGCCTTGTGTTAAAGTGTGTGAGAGAGTGTGGGTGTGAGTGTGTGTGTGAATGTAATTTTTGATAGTGTGAGTGTGAGAGTGCACCTATGAGTGTGTGAATGAGTGAGTTTGGGTGTATGATAGTGTGTATGAGTGTATGTGTGTGATAGTGTGAGAGTGCACCTGTGAGTGTGTGTGTGAATGTGGGTTTGTGAGTGTGTGAGTGCATCTATGTGTGTATGAGTGTGAGTGCATCTGAGTGTGTGTGAGTGTGCATGTGTATGATAGTTTGTGTGCCTGTAAGTTAGTGTATATGAATGTGTGTGTGAGTTCATCTGTGTGTGTGAGTGGGGGGGTGAGTGTCAGTGGGTGTGGGGGGTGAGTGTGTGGGTGTGTGTGTATGAGTGAGTGTGTGTGAGAGACAGTGAGTATGTGAGAGAGTGAGTGTGTGTGTGAGAGACAGTGAGTATGTGTGAGAGAGTGAGTGTGTGTGAGAGAGAGTGAGTGTGTGAGAGAGTGAGTGTGTGTGTGAGTGACTGTGGGTGTGTGTGAGAGAGAGTGAGTGTGTGCGAGAGTGTGTGTGCGAGTGAGTGTGTGTGAGAGAGAGAGTGAGTGTGTGTGAGTGTGTGAGAGTGAGTGTGGGTGTGGGGGGTGAGTGTGTGTGTGTGAGAGAGAGAGAGTGTGTGCGAGAGAGAATGAGTGTGTGTGAGAGAGAGTGAGTGTGGTTGTGGGGGTGAGTATGTGTGTGAGTGTGTGTGCGAGAGTGAGTGTGTGTGTGAGTGTGTGTGTGAGTGAGTGTGGGTGTGGGGGTGATTGAGTATGTGTGTGTGTGAGTGTGTGTGTGTGTGAGAGAGTGTGTGAGAGTGAGTGTGGGTGTGGGGGGTGAGTGAGTATGTGTGTGTGTGTGTGTGTGTGTGTGAGAGAGAGTGGGTGTGGGGGGTGAGTGTGTGTGTGTGAGAGAGTGAGTGTGTGCGAGAGTGAGTGTGTATGAGAGAGAGTGTGGGTGTGGGGGGTGAGTATGTATGTGTGTGAAAGAGAGTGTGTGTGTGAGAGTGTGTGTGAGAGAGTGTGTGTGAGAGAGAGTGTGTGTGTGAGAGTGTGTGTCAGAGAGTGTGTGTGTGTGAGAGAGTGTGTGTGTGTGTGAGAGAGAGTGTGTGTGTGAGAGAGAGTGTGTGTGAGAGAGAGTGTGTGTGTGAGAGAGAGTGTGTGTGTGAGAGTGTGTGTGGGTGAGAGAGTGTGTGTGTGTGTGTGAGAGAGAGTGTGTGTGTGTGTGAGAGAGTGTGTGTGTGTGTGTGAGAGAGTGTGTGTGTGTGTGTGTGTGAGAGTGTGTGTGTGTGTGAGAGAGTGTGTGTGTGTGTGTGTGTGTGTGTGAGAGAGTGTGTGTGTGTGTGTGTGAGAGTGTGTGTGTGTGTGAGAGAGAGTGTATGTGTGAGAGAGTGTGTGTGTGTGAGAGTGTGTGTGAGAGAGAGAGAGAGTGAGAGAGAGAGAGATAGAGAGAGAGAGAGAGTGTGTGTGTGGGCCTTAGGGAAGGGCTGTCGCCGAGACCCTGTGCCTGCCCGCCGTGCTACAGGGCTGCATTCTGTCCCCATCCCCACGGCACGCTGGGCCGCCTGCCTCGCTGATCTCTGTGCACAGACCCCACCCGTGGAAACCCGCAGTGAGCGGGGCGGGGGCGCGCAGGCCCGCGTATCTGGTGCTTTTCAAAAGCGTTTCAGGGCCAGGAAGAGCTCCTTAGGGTGGTGCGCCGCTCTGCTGTTTGTGCAGCCTGGGTTCGAGCCTGGTCCCCACTGAATCGCAGGAAGCTTTGGTGCTGTGGTTCTCACCTGCTTCTCTCTCCCTCTCTCTCTGCCTTTCAGCCACCTATGTTATGTTTAAAAAAAAAAATCAAAGCCCTTAAATAATGAGATAATGAGGAATATCAGAAAACTGTCTTTAAAATGCTTTACTGGGGGCTGGGGTAGATAGCATAAAGGTTGTGCATAGCGACTCTCATGCTGAAGTCCCAGGTTCAATGCCTGGCACCACCATAAGCCAGAACTGAGCAGTGCTCTGGTAAAAATAAAATAAAATGCTTTACTTGTTTCATCTATTTATTTACTTAAGGTTCTATTATATTTATTTATTTATTTATTGAATAGAGGCAGCCAGAAATTGAGAGGGAGGATGAGATCAAGAGGGAGAGAGACAGAGTAACCCCTGCAGCCCTGCTTCACCACTCATGAAGCTTTCCCCCTGCAGGTGGGGACTGCGGGCTTGAACTCAGGTCCTTCCACATTGTAACGTGCTCAACCAGGTCTGCCACCAACCCCCCCCCCAGACCCTATATTTTTATTCACTAATTACCCAGAGCCCTGCTCGGCTCTGACTTAAGGTGATGCCGGGAACTGAACCTCGGACCTTGGACCTCAGAGCTTCGGGCATGAGAGTCCTTTCTTTTTTTTTTTTTTATTGATTTAATAATGATGAACAAGTCCATTAGATAAGAGGGGTACAGTTCCACACAGCTCCCCCCAGCAGAGTCCGTATCCCACCCCCTCCATCGGAAGCTTCCCTGTTCTTTATCCCTCTGGGAGGATGGGCCCAGGGTCATTATGGGGAGCAGAAGTGGAGGCCCTCTCTGTAGCTGTTGTGCTGTGTCCCCAGCCAGGATGTTACTAGAAGCACCTGCTGAGGAGAGGAGGAACCATGGCAAGTACACTTGCTCTCACTTTGTACCTGCCACTGCTCTCCCTCCCACCCACTTGCTTCTCTCAAGCTCCCTCTCGGTGTCCCACTGTCCCTCCTGCAGTCCTGCTCGGCACCTCCAGTGAGCTCCTGTGGCCCCCGAAACACCTGTCTCTTCAGGTGCACAGAACATTCCGGAGAGTCATGTGTTCACTGGTCCATTTCAGTCCTGGACTGTGTCCTCATACTAGGAAGTAGCAGTGGTCAACAGACTGAATCAAAGGGCATTAATCATACCTTGGACTCCTAAAATGGGGAAGAGAAAATGAACGGTCTTCTGATCCCAGGAGACCGTGAGCCTCCAGCACGGTCATCTCTGCCTACAGCTCAGGTCTAACCATATTTGGGACTGCAGGCCTCCTTGCCCGCAGCTGTGAGACTGTCATTGTGAAACCCGGCTGACATTCCAGAGTGAATGCCCTTCCGCATTTCCTGACAGAGATCAAGTTTAACTGCCATCTCTGCGTGAAGTCGGAGAATCGAGAAGTGCAGCTGCACTTCCTTTCTGGTGAGCCCTGCTCTCTCTCCGTGTTGTCACTCAGAGCACACTCCATCTGTCCTCTGCCTTAGCCAGGTCTGTCTCCCCACCTGGAGAATCATGCTTGTGCAATGTGTGTAAGAGTCATGTTTTATCAGCTATTTTACCGTTTAACTTAGAATAGAGAACAGAAAGATAAAATTAGATACAAGAGGCCTGTGTGACAAGTAACCTGGTCTGCTTTGGGGAACAAAAACAAACTCCCTTTAAAGAGCCCTAGCTGTGAGCCATCTCTGTAACATGAGAAGCCCACCTCCCTCAGAGTTTTCCTGACAATTAAAATCTCCCTTTGCTTGATTGTGTTCCACTGCTCCTAATTAGGACACCCTGTAACCAGTGTGCTAATCACACTCCCTGCAATGATTAGCTACCTCCTTGATGTTCACCCTTCATGTCTTTGTAGCCTGCTTCCTTTCTTCTCTCCCGAATCTGATGCCTTTTCCCTCACAGGCTCGTGGTTATAAACCTCAAAGTGAAAGAGGGTTCCCCAAAACACCATCACAGTCATCTTGTCAGAATTCTTTCATAAGTCCGGGGGGGGGGGGGGATAAGAATAGCTTTGCCCTTTGGTGTTAACTGATAGATAATACTTATCTGGTCCCACTTTGGACTAAAAATGTGGCTAGAATCCAGCATCACCACCCTCATTATGTTCTGGGAAGTAGCTACTCATTGTCTTTTTATTTTCTCAGAGTTTATAAGAGGTTCTAAGTCCTTTTCCCCTTCCTTCCCTCCCTTCCTCCTCCCTCCTTCCTCTCTTCCTGCTCCCTCCCTCCCCCACCTTCCCCTCTTCCCCCTCCTTCCTCCTTCCTCCTCTCCTTCCCCCTTCCTCCTCTCCTTCCCTCCTTCCCCCTTCCTCCTCTCCTTCCCCCTTCCTCCTCTCCTTCCCCCTTCCTCCTCTCCTTCCCCCTTCCTCCTCTCCTTCCCTCCTTCCCCCTTCCTCCTCTCCTTCCCCCTTCCTCCTCTCCTTCCCCCTTCCTCCTCTCCTTCCCCCTTCCTCCTCTCCTTCCCCCTTCCTCCTCTCCTTCCCTCCTTCCCCCTTCCTCCTCTCCTTCCCCCTTCCTCCTCTCCTTCCCCCTCCTTCCTCCTCTCCTTCCCCCTTCCCCCTTCCTCCTCCTTCCTCCTCTCCTTCCCCCTTCCTCCTCTCCTTCCCCCTTCCTCCTCTCCTTCCCCCTTCCTCCTCTCCTTCCCTCCTTCCCCCTTCCTCCTCTCCTTCCCCCTTCCTCCTCTCCTTCCCCCTCCTTCCTCCTCTCCTTCCCCCTTCCTCCTCTCCTTCCCCCTTCCTCCTCTCCTTCCCCCTTCCTCCTCTCCTTCCCCCTTCCTCCTCTCCTTCCCTCCTTCCCCCTTCCTCCTCTCCTTCCCCCTTCCTCCTCTCCTTCCCCCTCCTTCCTCCTCTCCTTCCCCCTTCCTCCTCCTTCCTCCTCTCCTTCCCCCTTCCTCCTCTCCTTCCCCCTTCCTCCTCTCCTTCCCTCTTCCTCCTCTCCTTCCCCCTTCCTCCTCTCCTTCCCCCACCTTCCCCCTTCCTCCTCTCCTTCCCCCTTCCTCCTCTCCTTCCCCCTCCTTCCTCCTCTCCTTCCCCCTTCCTCCTCCTTCCTCCTCTCCTTCCCCCTTCCTCCTCTCCTTCTCCCTTCCTCCTCTCCTTCCCCCTTCCTCCTCTCCTTCCCCCTTCCTCCTCTCCTTCCCCCTTCCTCCTCTCCTTCCCCTTTCCTCCTCTCCTTCCCTCCTTCCTTGTTTTATCCCTCTTCTCCATCCACACTTTCACATACATCAGCCCCATCTTCTAGAACATATCTGTCACTTACACCGCATGCTAGGGCGGGGGCCTCCCACCCTCACCAGGGACTGAGAGTGAGAAGCCAAGCAGCGTGCAGCCCTGGTGAGCCCTTGGTCTCAGCAGCTGGTCTGAGGAGATGGGGTGTGCAGGCCCAGAGCCCTGTGGTGCAGGAGGATTGATTGCCTGGGCACGTCTGATGGGGAAATGTGACACTGTATCTCAGAGACGACTGTTCCCCAGTAAAGATTAAAAAATGAAATGGGAAAAAGTCGACTTTTAAGATGAAAAAAGGAACATGTCTGGGCAGTAGCTGAAATGGCAAAACACAGCCTCGCATGCCAGTGTGATGCCCAGCACCAGCCTCACCTGAGACGCTCTGTCTCGTGTGAAATGCTCCAGTGTGTGGAAGTGGAGAGCAGGGGAGACAGCGCTAGTCTTTCAGCCCTGGGCCTCTGGGGTCTCAGGTTCAATCCCCTTTGCCACTGGAAGCCAGAACTGAGCAGTGCTCTGTCCTTTCTCTCTGCATCCCTCTCTCTCCTCTAAATAAATAAAATAGTTTAAAAACATAAATAAAATAAGGCTTTTTTTTTTTTACAGAGCACTGCTCAGCTCTGGATAATGGTGGTGCGGGGGGTTGAACCTGGGACTTCCGGAGTCTCAGGGATGAGAGTCTCTTTGTATAGCCATTATGCTGTCTTCCCCACCCTAAAATAAGCCTTTAAAACAAATGGAAACAAGACCAGCCACTGCCCTCCATCTGCTCGGCTGTGCTGCTCTGGCCCCAGACTGCTGTGCCCAGAGCCGTGGGCCGGGCTGCTGGGACCTGGGCAGCAAGTGGTTCCTGGACTCCCTGGTGAACTCCAGCATCTGCTTTCAGTTCCAGGGTCTCGTCTAAAGTTAAGCTGATGTGTCCACGGGGAAGATGAAGTGATGTGAGATAGAAAAGGAAGGAGGGAGGAAGCTGGAGGTAGAGGAGTGCTCAGCCCCACAGATCCGAAGGAGAGAGGCCGCCATATTGTTTGCCTCAGTGTTTCTCAGATGCGAGGCCGCCACGTTGTTTGCCTCAGTGTTTCTCAGATGCGAGGCCGCCACGTTGTTTGCCTCAGTGTTTCTCAGATGCGAGGCCGCCACGTTGTTTGCCTCAGTGTTTCTCAGATGCGAGGCCGCCACGTTGTTTGCCTCAGTGTTTCTCAGATGCGAGGCCGCCACGTTGTTTGCCTCAGTGTTTCTCAGATGCGAGGCCGCCACGTTGTTTGCCTCAGTGTTTCTCAGATGCGAGGCCGCCACGTTGTTTGCCTCAGTGTTTCTCAGATGCGAGGCCGCCACGTTGTTTGCCTCAGTGTTTCTCAGATGCGAGGCCGCCACGTTGTTTTTGCCTTAGTGTTTCTCAGATGTGAGGCCGCCATATTGTTTTTGCCTCAGTGTTTCTCTGATGCCTTTGTTTTGTTCTTCTCTTTGAAGGCAAAACTTGTTTCTTGTCTTCGTGTCATTTTAAGGATAGATGTGCAGGAAGTGATAGTCTGCAGACTATTTAGCATGTAAGCCCCACTGAGGGCTGAGCCAGATGGTGCCCAGGGTCTCCCCCCTGAAGCCCAGGCCACACAGAACTCTGGACTGTTCTGCACAGACCACGCGCCTGCAGGAGAGCCAGGGAGCAGCAGAGGGGACTGAAGGAGACTGAGGGGCTGCCAGACGCCAGTCTCCATGGACAAGAACAGAGCTACACAAAGCCCTCAATGTCCTGGCCCCTGTCCAAAGTGCTCACAAAGCAGCGGGTGAGGGTGGCGCCGGCCTAGTTCTAGTAGAGGCTCACAGAGCAGGGAGGTCAGCTGGCATAGGGGCACAGGCCTGGTCTATAGTGGCTCACAGAGCAGGGATGTCAGCTGACACAGGGGCACAGGCCTGGTCTATAGAGGCTCACAGAGCAGGGAGGTCAGCTGGCACAGGGGCACAGGCCTGGTCTATAGTGGCTCACAGAGCAGGGAGGTCAGCTGCCACAGGGGCACAGGCCTGGTCTATAGTGGCTCACAGAGCAGGGATGTCAGCTGACACAGGGGCACAGGCCTGGTCTATAGAGGCTCACAGAGCAGGGAGGTCAGCTGTCACAGGGGCACGGGCCTGGTCTATAGTGGCTCACAGAGCAGGGAGGTCAGCTGGCACAGGGGCACAGGCCTGGTTCTATAGTGGCTCACAGAGCAGGGATGTCAGCTGGCACAGGGGCACTGGCCTGGTTCTATAGTGGCTCACAGAGCAGGGAGGTCAGCTGGCACAGGGGCACTGGCCTGGTCTATAGTGGCTCACAGAGCAGGGATGTCAGCTGGCACAGGGGCACTGGCCTGGTTCTATAGTGGCTCACAGAGCAGGGAGGTCAGCTGGCACAGGGGCACAGGCCTGGTCTATAGTGGCTCACAGAGCAGGGAGGTCAGCTGGCACAGGGGCACAGGCCTGGTCTATAGTAGCTCACAGACCAGGCGGTCAGCTGGCACAGGGGCACAGGCTTGGTCTATAGTGGCTCACAGAGCAGGGAGGTCAGCTGGCACAGGTGCACTGGCCTAGTTCTTTAGTGGCTCACAGAGCAAGGAGGTCAGCTGGCACAGGGGCACTGGCCTGGTTCTATAGTGGCTCACAGAGCAAGGAGGTCAGCTGGCACAGGGTTACAGGCCTGGTCTATAGTGGCTCACAGAGCAGGGATGTCAGCTGGCACAGGGGCACAGGCCTGGTTCTATAGTGGCTCACAGAGCAGAAAGGTCAGCTGGCACAGGGGCACTGGCCTGGTTCTATAGTGGCTCACAGAGCAGGGAGGTCAGCTGGCACAGGGGCACGGGCCTGGTCTATAGTGGCTCACAGAGCAGGGAGGTCAGCTGGCACAGGGGCACAGGCCTGGTCTGTAGTGGCTCACAGAGCAGGGAGGTCAGCTGGCACAGGGGCACAGGCCTGGTCTATAGTGGCTCACAGAGCAGGGAGGTCAGCTGACACAGGGGCACAGGCCTGGTCTATAGAGGCTCACAGAGCAGGGAGGTCAGCTGGCACAGGGGCACAGGCCTGGTCTGTAGAGGCTCACAGAGCAGGGAGGTCAGCTGGCACAGGGGCACGGGCCTGGTCTATAGTGGCTCACAGAGCAGGGAGGTCAGCTGGCACAGGGGCACAGGCCTGGTCTATAGTGGCTCACAGAGCAGGGTGGCAGGAGTCCTGAGCCAGGTGGCTCCCAGAGTGTTGTTAAAGTTTGGGGGCGCCAGCTGGCCAGGCTAGCTTCGCGGCGGCAGACAGAGACGACCAGAGACACACGGCTGGGCAGAGAAGCTTTATTCACGAGCGGGCAAATCACCACACCATGTCCTTCCCCCTGTTTCTTTCTCAGCTGCTGCTGGGACTCTGCACGTCCTTAGCATATGGGGACGGGGAGAAAGAGGGGCGTGAAACTAGCAAGGACCAAACCATTTCTCTCAGAGTTGGGGGAAGGGAGCCAAACCAATATGAAACATACCAACAATTCCCCCTTTTCTTTTTACTAAATGACCACAGTATCAGGGGCGTGGGGTGAACAGAAACCTATATCGTACAGGCATTTTCAAAAAAGAAACTGGCACAAACATGGAGAAACATGCAAGCGAGTAACAAGAACCAGTGTGCTGCCAAGGGAGGGCCTGAGGGGGCCATTTTTTGCCTCTGTGGGCAAAACTTTATCAGCTTAAAAAAAAAATTTGCTGCCTCTGGGGGGCATACTTGCCTCGACGGGCATTTTCTAGCATGGGGGCGGGGAACGGCCTAGAGTCCCAAGGCATGGCTGCAGTCAGTCTTTGAGAAACCCAGCAGCATAAGGGGAAGCCGCTAGTTTTGTGCAAAGTGTCCGAGGTGTACCAGTGAGTCCGATAGAAGTCCAAAGCAGATGTCCACCAAAGAATTGTCAAGGAGTGAATTGTTGTACGTCTGTCTCCATGGGGAATGTCAGCCATCGGAATTCTGCTTCTCTGTAGAGAACTTGACAGCTGCAATTCACTTACTTATGAAACAAAACTTGTAGCAGGTTAGAAGTTTATCACAATTGATAACTCTATTACAATTAGAAGTCTTTTTTAGAATGCTTTTAAGGTTGTTTAAAGTTTAAACAATAGAATGTGAAAAGGTAGACATAAGAATCAAGGAAAGAAAACCTCAGGCATGAGAATCATTAGCATAGCCATTGTGTAATCTACCATCTCTAATGGAGAAGGTAATCGAGAGTTTTACATATCAACAAGTCTATTTAACCTCCATTCAAGATGGAGACACACCCTGGGTGTGCGCAGGTTTTGTTTAGACCAACTTGGTTAAAATATATTGATATTTAAACTAATTTTTACCTTAGACTTTAAATGTAAGTTAATTTTATCTTTATGAGAATTACATTGAAAACCTTTTTCCTTTAACTCTGTCTGGTAAGAATATAGCCTTAAAGTTATATTTTTAGCCTTAAAGTTAATGTTACCAAACTTTAAACACACACGTAAACATGGTCTTTAATACACAAGGAGAGAAGCCTTTGTTGCAAAGACATGTCATTTTAAACACGAATTTAGCTCTGTACTGTCTTAGTTGTTGGAGGGGGTGTCACCATCTGGAGGTGGCTTCCCGTGCAGCTCCATTCCCGTGTAGCTCCACTTCTAGGAATTGCAGGTTGCGATCTCTGGATGAATCTCTGCGTGTTCTAGCTTGTCTGCCTTCAGACACAAGCTGGAGATCTCGTCCAGGGGGCCCAGTCTAGGCAGGGAGCCTGCGATCTCCAGGTGGTCTGGGATCTGCCCAGACTTCATAGCATGAGGGCAGGCGGGCCAGCAGTGCAGAAGGCGCGGGCCGAGGTGCCCCGGGGTGGCGGCCAGGATAGGCCGCCGCGACCCTGCCCCATGGCCCTGCCATGTCTGCTGCCCTGCTCCCAGCGGCCGAGCAGCGTGGAGGGAGCCGGCACCCAATGCCCCGTGCCACGCGGTGGAAAGCCGGCTCATGGGGGCTGGCGTTGGGCTCTTGCGAGCTGGCGTTGGGCGGAAACCACAGAGTGGTCCAGAGATAAATGTTCCAGAAACAGCGAAACAGTCTCACGAAGAAAGGGCAGAGGCCTTTGGAGATCTCTTCACAAGCAGAAGAGAAGGCCATAGTGCATAGGTAGCCAAATTGTCTTCACTTATCTGAGAGATGCGCAGGTCAGGTCCACGTGGGCGCCATTTGTTGTTAAAGTTTTGGGGGCGCCAGCTGGCCAGGCTAGCTTCGCGGCGGCAGACAGAGATGACCAGAGACACACGGCTGGGCAGAGAAGCTTTATTCACGAGCGGGCAAATCACCACACCATGTGCTTCCCCCCTGTTTCTTTCTCAGCTGCTGCTGGGACTCTGCACGTCCTTAGCATACGGGGCGGGGAGAAAGAGGGGCGTGAAACTAGCAAGGACCAAACCATTTCTCTCAGAGTTGGGGGAAGGGGACCAAACCAACACGAAGAATACCAACACCAGAGGCACTAGTGGGCGGCTTGCTGAGATGACTCTGGTCCAGTGCCTGCCCATCCTGCTCCACCTGCTCACCTGCCCTGCGCTGTGAGCCTTCCCGAGGGGAGAAAATCTGCCCTTGGGGATGTCCTGGGAGAGCAAAAGCAAGTAAGTGCCCCGCACTAACATACTTTGAAGTGCTGTGGACACCATGAAGGAGGAAGCTGAGAGGTGTGCTTTCATGTCTGCAAATGAATAGGGACTCAGGGCTAGTGTGCCCATTCTCAGAAGCTGAGTCCTCGCGGCCGTGGTCTGCTGGTGTAAGACAGCATCACTGCTTCCCTGAGTGGGCTGCTGTCGGCAGTGGGGTCGAGTGGGGAGCACATGGCCATATCTCCATTAACTGCTTATTGTCCCACCAGTGGGCTACTTGGGGCTGTTGGGTTTGTTTTTTCTGAGATGGGTTGACTCCCCCGAGCCAGCCCGCTGGGGACCCGTGGGCAGGTGCCTAGCTGCTCTGTGCCAAGGGCAGCTCTACCCTCTGCTGCCCCCACCCCACCCGACCCCACCCCCGGAGGCAAAGTGCAGGGGTTGCACTGGGTCTTTGATGATTTAAAAGCCTTTCTGTTTAGGCTAGAGATGGTTTTCCTGGAAGAATTTGCTAGTTAGCCTGCAGGTGGTTCATATCAGACCTGGTGTCACCAGGGTCACATGGAAGGCACCAAGGTGGCTCAGTTCTCAGTGGAGCCTGCTAGTGCCTTTCTCCCTCCGTTTCTCCCTCTGATATTCATTCCTTTTCTATTTTTTTTTTATTGTCAGCAGAAGCTCCTCAGACTGTCACTCACTCACTCACTCACTGCCCTTTAACTGAGCCTGACACTGAGCTGTAGGAGCTGCTCACACTGTCACTCATTCACTCACTCACTCACCCACTGACCTTTAACTCAGCCTGACTCTGAGCTGCGGGGCTCCTCACACTGTCACTCACTCTTTCACTCACTCACTGCCCTTTACATGAGCCTGACCCTGAGCTGTGGGAGCTCCTCACACTGTCATTCACTCACTCACTCACTCACTGACCTTTACCTCAGCCTGACCCTGAGCTATGGGATCTCCTCACACTGTCACTCACTCACTCACACACTCACTGCCCTTTACCTCAGCCTGACCCAGAGCTGCAGGAGCTCCTCAGACTGTCACTCACTCACTCACTCACTGCCCTTTACCTGAGCCTGACCCTGAGCTGTGGGAGCTCCTCACACTGTCACTCACTCACTCACTCACTCACTCACTCACTCACTGCCCTTTACCTGAGCCTGACCCAGAGCTGCAGGAGCTCCTCACACTGTCACTCACTCACTCACACACTGAGCTTTACCAGAGCCTGACTCTGAGATGCAGGGCCCCTCATACTGTCACTCACTCACTCACTCACTCACTCACTCACTCACTCACTGCTCTTTACCTCCACCTGACCCTGAGCTATGGGATCTCCTCACACTGTCACTTACTCACTCACTCACTCACTGCCCTTTACCTCAGCCTGACCCAGAGCTGCAGGAGCTCCTCATACTGTCACTCACTCACTCACTCACTCACTCACTCACTCACTGTCCTTTACCTCAGCCAGACCCTGACCTGCGGGAGCTCCTCAGACTATCACTCACTCCCTCCCTCACTCACTCACTCACTGCCCTTTACCTCAGCCTGACCCTGAGCTGGGGGAGCTCCTCAGACTGTCACTCACTCACTCACTCACTCACTCACTCACTCACTGCCCTTTACCTGGCCTGACTCTGAGCTAGGGGAGCACCTCACACTGTCACTCACTCACTCACTCACTCACTCACTCACTCACTCACTGCCCTTTTCCTGAGCCTGACCCTGAGCTGCGGGAGCTCCTCAGACTATCACTCAGTCACTCACTCACTCACTCACTCACTCACTCACTCACTCAATGCCCTTTACCTCAGCCTGACCCTGAGCTATGGGATCTCCTCACACTGTCACTCACTCACTCACTCACTCACACACTGCCCTTTACCTCAGCCTGACCCTGAGCTATGGGAGCTCCACACACTGTCACTCACTCACTCACTCACTCACTGCCCTTTACCTCAGCCTGACCCTGAGATGCAGGAGCTCCTCAGACTTCACTCACTCACTCACTCACTGCCCTTTACCTGAGCCTGAACCTGAGCTGGGGGAGCTCCTCAGACTGTCACTCACTCACTCACTGCCCTTTACCTCAGCCTGACTCTGAGCTGGGGTGCTCCTCACACTGTCACTAACTCACTCACTCACTCACTCACTCACTCACTCACTCACTCACTGCCCTTTACCTCAGCCTGACCCAGAGCTGCAGGAGCTCCTCACACTGTCACTCACTCACTCCCTCACTCACTCACTCACTGCCCTTTACCTCAGCCTGACCCTGAGTTGGGGGAGCTCCTCAGACTGTCACTCACTCACTCACTGCCCTTTACCTCAGCCTGACCCTGAGATGTAGGAGCTCCTCAGACTATTACTCACTCACTTGCTCACTGCCCTTTACCTGAGCCTGACCCTGAGCTGGGGGAGCACCTCAGACTGTCACTCACTCACTCACTCACTCACTGCCCTTTACCAGAGCCTGACTCTGAGCTGGGGGAGCTCCTCACACTGTCACTCACTCACTCACTCACTTACTCACTCACTCACTGCCCTTTACCTCAGCCTGACCCTGAGATGTAGGAGCTCCTCAGACTATCACTCACTCACTTGCTCACTGCCCTTTACCTGAGCCTGACCCTGAGCTGGGGGAGCTCCTCAGACTGTCACTCATTCACTCACTCACTCACTCACTCACTCACTCACTCACTGCCCTTTACCAGAGCCTGACTCTGAGCTGGGGGAGCTCCTCACACTGTCACTAACTCACTCACTCACTCACTCACTCACTCACTCACTCACTGCCCTTTTCCTGAGCCTGACCCTGAGCTGTGGGAGCTCCTCAGACTATCACTCACTCACTCACTCACTCACTCACTCACTCACTGCCCTTTACCTCAGCCTGACCCTGAGCTGGGGGAGCTCCTCACACTGTCACTCACTCACTCACTCACTGCCCTTTACCTCAGCCTGACCCAGAGCTGCAGGAGCTCCTCAGACTGTCACTCACTCACTCACTCACTCACTGCCCTTTACCTCAGCCTGACCCTGAGATGCAGGAGCTCCTCAGACTATCACTCACTCACTCACTCACTGCCCTTTACCTGAGCCTGACCCTGAGCTGGGGGAGCTCCTCAGACTGTCACTCACTCACTCACTCACTCACTGCCCTTTACCTGAGCCTGAGTCTGAGCCGGGGTGCTCCTCACACTGTCACTCACTCACTCACTCACTTACTCACTCACTCACTGCCCTTTACCTCAGCCTGACCCTGAGATGTAGGAGCTCCTCAGACTATCACTCACTCACTCACTCACTGCCCTTTACCTGAGCCTGACCCTGAGCTGGGGGAGCTCCTCAGACTGTCACTCACTCACTCACTCACTCACTCACTCACTCACTCACTGCCCTTTACCAGAGCCTGACTCTGAGCTGGGGGAGCTCCTCACACTGTCACTAACTCACTCACTCACTCACTCACTCACTGCCTTTTCCTGAGCCTGACCCTGAGCTGCGGGAGCTCCTAAGACTATCACTCACTCAGTCAGTCAGTCAGTCATTCACTCACTCACTCACTGCCCTTTACCTCAGCCTGACCCTGAGCTATGGAGCTCCTCACACTGTCACTCACTCACTCACTCACTCACTCACTCACTCACTCCCCTTTACCTCAGCCTGACCCAGAGCTGCAGGAGCTTCTCACACTGTCACTCACTCACTCCCTCACTCACTCACTGCCCTTTACCTCAGCCTGACCCTGAGCTGGGGGAGCTCCTCAGACTATCACTCACTCCCTCCCTCACTCACTCACTGCCCTTTACCTCAGCCTGACCCAGAGCTGCAGGAGCTCCTCACACTGTCACTCACTCACTCACTCACTCACTCACTGCCCTCTACCTCAGCCTGACCCTGAGCTGGGGGAGCTCCTCAGACTATCACTCACTCACTCACTCACTCACTCACTCACTCACTGACCTTTACCTGAGCCTGACTCTGAGCTGGAGGAGCTCCTCAGACTCTCACTCACTCACTCACTCACTGCCCTTAACCTGAGCCTGACTCTGAGCTGGGGTGCTCCTCACACTGTCACTCACTCACTCACTCACTCACTGACCTTTACCTGAGCCTGACTCTGAGCTGGAGGAGCTCCTCAGACTCTCACTCACTCACTCACTCACTCACTGCCCTTTACCTGAGCCTGACTCTGAGCTGGGGTGCGCCTCACACTGTCACTCACTCACTCACTCACTCACTCACTCACTCACTCACTGCCCTTTTCCTGAGCCTGACCCTGAGCTGTGGTAGCTCCTAAGACTATCACTCACTCACTCACTCACTCACTCACTGCCCTTTACCTGAGCCTGACCCTGAGCTGGGGGAGCTCCTCAGACTCTCACCCACTCAATCACTCACTCACTGCCCTTTACCTCAGCCTGACTCTGAGCTGGGGTGCTCCTCACACTGTCACTCACTCACTCACTCACTGCCCTTTACCTCAGCCTGACCCTGAGATGCAGGATCTCCTCAGATGATCACTCAATCACTCACTCACTGCCCTTTACCTGAGCCTGACCCTGAGTGCTGGAGCTCCTTGGACTGTCACTCACTCACTCACTCACTCACTGCCCTTTACCAGAGCCTGACTCTGAGCTGGGGGAGCTCCTCACACTGCCACTCACTCACTCACTCACTCACTCACTCACTCACTCACTGCCCTTTACCTGAGCCTGACTCTGAGCTGGGGGAGCTCCTCACACTGCCACTCACTCACTCACTCACTCACTCACTCACTCACTCACTGCCCTTTTCCTGAGCCTGACCCTGAGCTGCGGGAGCTCCTAAGACTATCACTCACTCACTCACTCACTCACTGCCCTTTACCTCAGCCTGACCCTGAGCTGCAGGAGCTCCTCACACTGCCACTCACTCACTCCCTCCCTCACTCACTCATTCACTCACTCACTGCCCTTTTCCTGAGCCTGATCCTGTGCTGTCCACAGCCTCACTCTTAGCACTTAGAGCCTAAATGCTGTCCAGGTAGGGTACCTGCTTGCCCCAGTGATAGTTTCTGAGCAGGAGAAGCCTGTCAGGAGCTGGCATTGACCATTGCACTCACTGTAAGCACAGAGTCTCAGACCTGGAATCAGACTTTTCCTTTTCAAGTTAGAGGGGCTCCAAGCTCCTGCTTGCAGACTTGCTGTCTGAATTATGCGCTAGTCTAGGCAGGCCAGTGAGCACTGCCGCTACACAGCAAATGTCCATGCTCTTTCAGAAAAATACTTGGGCTTAATTGGAAAAGCACATAGCAATCAACTTTTATTCCCAACTGGCTCACAACCACAGACTGGAAGCCAGTTGTGGAATGCCTAAAGTCTGACAAGTGACTAATAGCAGGGCTGTGTGTGGCCTGGCCCAAATATTTTTGACCACAAGACCATGTCTACATTCTCCTTTGTAATTACCACACAGACTACTGTAATTGTCAAACTTATACTTCCCGCCTTTGACATGTAATTCAGGGTTTAAGGCTAAACCCAAGCTGGAGTGAAGTCCCCTCACTATCGGCCTAGAATCTGTGAAATCTGCTGAGGGCGTACGTTTTGTGTCTCCACTTGTGCAGAGAACTCACAGTATTTCCTTGTGAAAAGCATGCCCACTCTTCTCGCTGGGAAAGCACTTGACTGGTCAGATGTTTGTGGAACATCTACGTGCCAAGGACATGGAGACAAGGACAGGCCTGTGAGCGGGCCAACAAAGCCCTGCTTTCCTGGAGGTGGGTGAGGCGGGCAGGAAGACAGACCAGAAAACCACGTTTCCAGATACATGCCGCGCAGTCACGACAGCAGTGGACAGAGAGCGCCCTGTGCGGCCGTGAGCTTGGCATGTCCGAAAAGGCCTCTCCAAAGAGATGGCATTTAAACTGACATTTTTAAAATGACAAGAAGGAGAAGTGACAAAGATCAGGAGAAAAAAGACATTCCAGACAGGTTAGTGTAAAGCGCCAAAGACAGGAAAGAGTTTGGATGTCCCAGAAACAAGGCAGAGGCCAGCGCGCCTGGGGCTGGAGGTGAGAGGGAAACTGCAGGGAGGCTGGCTGTGCTGGCGCACGTGGGGGTGTGGCGGGCCAGCGGGGGTGGCCCAAGTCGGACTCTGGGCCGCTGCACAGGCCTGGGCAGGAGGCCACGGCAGTCTGGATGGAGGTGGGCTAGAGAGCGAGGGACACAACGGGCTTGAAGTGCTGTGTAGAGCCAACTGGCAGAATTGGCCGCCGCTTTCCATGGAGGAATGAAGGGAAGGAAAGCAAGCAAGCGTGGTGCCAGGGGTTTTGACTCCAGCTGCTCTCTAGCTGGCTGGTGTGTGAGCTGAACACTGGGAGCAGAGGCACGTCAGTCTTTGTTGAAGGCTGCAAGTAGCCGGCTGTGAGCAGCTGTACCCCCAGCCTCACGGCACCTGGAGACCATCTGTAGGCCCACTCAAATTCCTGGGAGTTCACGCGGCTCCTACATCAAGGCCCCTGGGGTCTCTCTTCCCTTTGGTGTTCAGTTCACGACATCTAGGGCTGGGAAGCGCTCTCCTAGTAGAATACACACTTCACCAGATTCAGCCCCCAGCACCTCAGGGGAGCGCCATGCTGGTGGAGTGGTGCTACTCTCTCGTGCTCGCCCTCATGTTGAAAAGGGGAGGAGGAGTTCTCTCATAACTGATAGACTCATTCAGGCTCAGAAATCCCTGGCAGCTAAAAATAAAATGATAGCAAATTACTTTAATTAGAAGAAATATTTATGGGGGTGGGTGGTGGTGTACCTGGTTGAGCACACACATTACAGTGTGCAGGGATCTGGGTTCAAGCCCCCAGTCCCCACGTGCAGGGGAAGCTTCACGAGTGGTGAAGCAGGGCTGCAGGTGTCTCTCTGTCTCTATATTGCCCCCTTCCATCTCAATTTCTAGCTGTCTGTATCCAATAAATAAAGATAATAAAATATATTTAAAAAAAGAAAAAAATATTGACTACTTCAATGAGTGCCACCAAAGATACCTTATCATCTTAGATAAAATTGAATATTAAATGTTACCATTGTCTTCAGATGTCCATCTATTTTGTTTGTTTTAGAGGGGTTAATGGATTACAGTGCACCTCTCCCACAGCCCTCCCAGCCCCAGCACCCATCCACCAGTCACTGGACCACCTCTCCCCCAGCCCTCCCAGCCCCAGCACCCATCCACCAGTCACTGGGCCACCTCCCCCAGCCCCAGCACCCACCCACCAGTCACTGGACCACCTCCCCCCAGCCCCAGTACCCACCCACCAGTCACTGGACCACCTCCCCCAGCCCCAGCACCCACCCACCAGTCACTGGGCCACCTCCCCCCAGCCCCAGTACCCACCCACCAGTCACTGGACCACCTCTCCGCCAGCCCCAGTACTCACCCACCAGTCACTGGACCACCTCTCCCCAGCCCTCCCAGCCCCAGAACCCACCCACCAGTCACTGGGCCACCTCTCCCCAGCCCCAGTACCCACCCACCAGTCACTGGGCCACCCTCCCCCAGCACCCACCCACCAGTCACTGGGCCACCTCCCCCCAGCCCCAGTACCCACCCACCAGTCACTGGGCCACCCTCCCCCAGCTTGGTATCACAGCTGATTCAATGCACACTAAGATATCAAGCCAAACTGTTATTAAGGCAAACATTAAAAATATTTCAATAATATGTAAGATATTGCCACTCTTACTGCCAGCTTTGGTCTTTGTTGTTGTTCTGACATTTTTTTAATTTTAATGAGAAAGAAAGAGTCCAGAGCACTGCTCAGCTCTAATTTATGGTGGTACTGGGGATTGAACCTGAGACCTTAGAGCCTCAGGCATGAGAGTCTTGTATGGCTATTATGCTATCTCCCTGCCCTTTATTCTAGAAAAAAGATTACTTGGAATTATTTTTAAAAGAATAATTTCCATCAGTATGCAATGAGATTGTTCAGAGAGTTCACAAACACACAGACTCTGAAATCCCCAGTGTCTGGCAGTGATACAGCCCACCTTGTCCAAGCTCCTTTGTGTTCCAAGGGTAACTGAAAGAACTCTGAAACCACAAGGCCTAAGAACCTCTCCACGACTTAAGGTAATTGTCATCTGTTGACTGTTTCCTTGCTTCAGGAGTCATGCCGAGCATTCTACCTTCTCATCTCTCCTGATTTTTGCAACGAATCTGTAAAATGCTTTTGAAAAACACTTTGCTCACCTAAGGTCTCACAGGTGCAAATGAAAAATTTAGGTTTCTCCAGCTGCAAAGCCACACGCTTGATTTCTGGGCAGTACTCCCACACAAGTTAAATCTGTGTCACTTTGGGAAAAAATGTACTGCTCTGAGACTCAGTTTCTTGTCTGTCCTGGAGTCTCTACCACACCACCTGAACAGCGTGTCTCAGACAGAGGGCCAGTTCAACCAAGGTGTTAGCACATCAGCTAATGTGTCATAGCCTGAGAAATCGCCCTTCCTCCCTTTCTATCTTGTTCTCTGAGTAATTGCAAGCAAGGAGGCTCAGTGACTTTCTTTCCTTTCTCTAGATGGTCTTCAAGCAGATAGAGATGCTGACGGAGCAGAGGGGGTTGATGAAGACATGATCGTAACTCAAAGTCAGACGAACTTCATCTGCCCCATCACACAGGTACCATTTCCGCCTTCCCCCAAAAAAGAATCAGTTCTCCTCACTTCTGAGACACTCTGACTAGAGTCAGAAGAGCGGGAGTGGGAGATGCTTGAGCTGGGGCTTTCTCCCGGCCGGCGGCCTCGGTCTACTGGCCTCCACTTCCTCTGAGGTGCCGTCAGGACTATCAGATGTTAGACGTAGAAGGCCCCGGGCCGAGGGGAAAAGCGTGCCTGTAAATTGCAGACTTGGGAAACTTACTGGAAGTCGGTGATTATCATTCCTAAAGCCTGACATCTCCTTGGTTGCAGTTAGAGATGAAGAAGCCGGTGAAGAACAAAGTCTGTGGCCACACCTATGAAGAGGAAGCCGTTGTTCGCATCATCGAGTCCAAGCACAAGAGGAAGAAGAAGGCCTGGTAAGTCGACACAGAGGGTAAAGCAAGCCTTGCTTGTGGCCGTCAGTCAGAGGTGACCTGCTCAGGACAGGAAGAAACAGGCATGTGTCTCCCCGTCAGGTCACCTCTCCAACAGTGTGACATGGAAAGGGGCTTTCTGTGAAACAGGACACGGGGGAAGTTACTGATGAAGTTACTGATGAAGAAGCTGAAAGGATGTCAAATACAAGACAGAAGAAAAAATATCTGTGTGAGTTTTAACCCAGTGACAGGAATCTGTGTGAATTTGTGCTGTGCCCTAAAACAAGTGAAGCAGAGTTGTGATAGCAGAGCAAGGGACTTCTTCCCCTCCCATTTATAAACTTCCCACTTTAAAAGAAGTGGCTAAAAGATGAATTCTGTCCGGAAGTGTAAATCACAATATTTAATTGCGGGGGAGTCTCTCGTATTTCTCGGAACATCTGAATAAGTGCGTGAATGATCTATCAGCACGCTGTTTCTTTAACCAGGATTGTGAGAGTCTTTCATTTCCTTGCCCTCCCTCACACACAGCCAGGGGCCTCTACTCTGTAGTGACGGAGCTCTCTGTGTCATCTCGACTTCTGACTCCGTTTGGTCTTTCTTGAGCACTTACCATGGATCTGTTCAAGGAGTGGACTTGCAGGTGTGACCCGCTCTCGGTCCGACTCCCTTGGATATGAAGTTTACTTCTGCACAGCCCAGAAACTAGCTGGGCCATGTCTACAGCTGGAATCGCCCACCCTCCTGGGTGTGGATCTAGGGTATTTGATGCTACAGCTACCTTGATGGCTATTCACCAGATGGTTGACCCTGCTTGCTTAAGGAGGGTGGCCTCATAGTTTCAGAACTGAGACTAAGTACATCTTATCTGCTTTGATTTTCCAACTTGGGATTAAGACATCATATTTTCTTTATGAGCCCTCTGTCTCTCCATGTGCATAGAATCTGTTTTGTTTCTGAACTGTTAACTGCCTAAAATAAAACCAAGACTAGTTTTCCGACCTGATTGCTAAGAATCAGTGCTCCAGGCTGGGTTCTGCAGCTCCTGTCCTGCAGCTTGTGGTCGTCCTAGAGGCAGGTAGGAGACGGGCAGGCACTCCCACAAAGCATGTCTCACCTGGGTGCGAGCCGCCTCAGGACAGGCAGGTGGGAGAGGGGCAGGCACCCCCACAAAGCGTGTCTCACCCCGGTGCGAGCCGCCTCAGGACAGGCAGGTGGGAGAGGGGCAGGCACCTGTTGGGTAGTGTGCCAGTCTGTGTCGTGTGTCATCCCCCCCCCCCTAAAGCCTCTGTCTCTAATCCTCCTTAACTAAGCGCCGCCATGCCTGCAGGGCATTGGTTTGATCCCACTTAAAGCTGCAGTCTATTTACATAACCAGTTACCTAGGAACCGCCCTGCCTACAGGGCATTGGTTTAATCGCCACTGGTTCAAGATGTCTTTTTGCTCTGCCCCCTCTCGTAGTCACCCTGATCTCCACCAGTCTCTTTTTGCTCCACCCTCTCTACGTCACATCCTGTTTCTACCCTACTTGGAGAGTATATATACAGCTGCTCCTCTGAAGTAAACACACTTGGGATTGCTTTCCGGCTCCTAGAGTTCCAGAGTATATCAGGACAGGCAGGTGGGAGAGGGGCAGGCACCCACACAAAGCGTGTCTCACCCGGGTGCGAGCCGCCACAGGACAGGGCCCATTTAAGCGGATCACTGTCACTGTGTGCTGACTATCTACACCTCCTGCCTCTGTGGGCTCGGGTGTGATACTGGGAAACACTGAGTGGCATTTGTTATCCTTCCCTTTTTTTCTTTTCTATATTTCTGTAACTCAAGTGCAAATTCAGCAGACTCTCCTGGCTTCACAATAGCAGTTGTGCCCAGGTGGCAGAAGTCTGAAAGGTTTGCAGAGAAGGTAGTGCTTTTACTGGGCCTTAGAAAATGAGAGGATTTCAGAGAATGGTAAAGAGAGTCTTTGTAGCCAACAAGCTCGCCCAGCCGGGTAGATAATAGGCACAGCTATGCTTGCTGCGCACTGAAGGGGAATGAGGAGGAAGCCGTGTGTGACAACAGCAGGAGGGTGGCGTAGAGATGCATGTGAGAGGGTGATGCCATCTGTAGTCGGCAACAACAGCTGTAATCACCACGTTGATGCTTGTGATGTGAGTCAGTTAAGTATCTAAAAACCAAGCATGCTGCAAGATTCAGGACACATCACCACACTGTCTTCCTGTGGGCATGAGAGACACGAGTTTGGAGGGCTGAGGTGAGCCATCCTGGAGGTGAGCATGGCAGAGGCTGAGGTGAACCAGGCCTGAGGTGAGTGTGACAGAGGCTGAGGTGAGCCAGGCTGAGGTGAGCATGGCAGAGGCTGAGGTGAGCCAGGCTGAGGTGAGCATGGCAGAGGCTGAGGTGAGCCAGGCCTGAGGTGAGCATGGTAGAGGCTGAGGTGAGCCAGGCCTGAGGTGAGCATGGCAGAGGCTGAGGTGAGCCAGGCCTGAGGTGAGCATGGCAGAGGATGAGGTGAGTATGGCAGAGGCTGAGGTGAGCCAGGCTGAGGTGAGCATGGCAGAGGCTGAGGTGAGCCAGGCCGGAGGTGAGCATGGCAGAGGCTGAAGTAATCATGGCAGAGGCTGCTCAGTACAGTCACAGGTAAAGTGCTGGTCCCTGTTCAGACGCCAGTTGCCGGGCTAGCTTCGCGGGCAGGAGAGAGACGATCAGGGACTCATGACTCAGTGGGACACAGTTCAATCTTTATTGACGAGCGGGGATGCAGTTCAAAAATCTAATCTCTATTCATTAGAAAATCCTGTCCTTTATATCTCCTGAGGAGGAAGTGTCAGGAAGAGGAAGTACGTAGATAGGGGGTGGGGAAAAGGAAAAAGCACGAGAACCAGTGGGAATTAAACAGCGGAAAACAGGGTGTGACTACCAACAGTAAAGTACCTCAGATTGAGGCAAGGATAGAAGGAATGAGTGAGAACAACTAACAGAATTTGATAGCCGACAGCTCTGAGCCCTGAAGGACTGACAATTCTATGGTGTCTGGATGAACGGCTTTGTTAGGAGCAGACAGAAAGGAAGGGCAAGGGACACAGCTGAGGTCATGTGTAGCCTGCGGTCCCAGTGGCAGAAGTCACAGAATGTGGAGAGAAGCAGCTGCTGACTGGAAGGTCCGGGCACAGAGGGGCGCCCCCGCCCCCCAGCACAAGGAAAGCGCTGCCTTAGATGTGACCGGCAGCAGCGAGGAACCAGGGGAGGTGGCAGCCACTCACGCCGGGTCCCCTCCGCTCTGCCCCAGGCTGCACGGATGGACAGACGGACCAGCGAAGGAAGGCCTGTGCAGAGGCTCAGCCTGGAAAGAGCCTCAAGTACCTGAGAGGCTGGGCCATGGGGCTGGGGCGCCCCGGCTCCCCAAATAAAGTGCACTTAGCAAGAGGTTAGAAGCCAGAAACCACTTAGTGGTTCTGAGTGAGCAGGAGCAGTCACGCACGCCCGTGGTGCATGGCAGGGCGCCGCCGCTCTGGGTCCCGTCTGCTTGAATGTGTCTGTGACACATCGGCCGAAGGCCTCCCAAGTCTCCTCCCGGTTGCTGTCATGCTTGTGCTGGAGTCCAGGTACAGCGTGGCTAGGCTGGGAAACGGCTCTCCAGCTGACTCGAGTCAGAGTGAAACTGTTCAGACCTTAGCCAGAACTAAACAAGGGCAGGATCATTTCCTGAAATAGTTCTCTTAATGACCAAGCTGTTCTTCATCTCACCGTGAAAACTGCGAGGTGTTTCCATTTCCCCACAGTCATTTCTGGTTTTGTTCAGGAGCAGCCAATGTGGATGGGGTAGATAGCATAATGGTTATGCAAACAGACTCTCAGTCCCAGGTTCAGTCCCCTGTACCACCATAAGCCAGAGCTGAGCAGTGCTCTGGTAAAATAAAATGAAATGAATTGGGTTAATAAGTAAATTAAAAGAACAGGCAACGTATTTCCCAAATAGTTGCATTAAAATCAGGGAGATAAAGTGAGTCGGATGGGCAGGTGTCCTCCACAGTAACTCTGAGGCAGCGTGCTGGGAGTCCCCATCCGGCCACCACCAATAAGTCCTGTCAGCTCCTGGAGCCTCGGTTTCCTCCTCTGTAAAGTGAAAATAGCAGCAACCTCTCCCAGAAAATCCGAGTCAAACTTGCTAGGGGTCCCAGTCTAGGTCCAGCACAGCAAGTGCCTTGGCCCGGGAGCGTAAAGCCCTGGGGGAGAGAGCCCTGGGCCAGGCTCCATAGTCAGGTGGAGGCTGCGGTGTTGCCGTCCCAGAGCCCACAGACTCAGCGGCCAGACAGAGGAGGGTGGAGGCCACAGAACTCTGTGTTTTCCTGTGATGGGACTGTGTCCCACTCAGGTTGCCAGAGGCATCTATAAGCTTTGCCTCCTCCTTTCCTTCCTTCCTTCCTTCCTTCCTTCCTCCCTCCCTCCCTCCCTCCCTCCCTCACTTTCTTCTTCCTTTCTTTCTAGCTCTGTTTATTTGCCTCCAAAGTTATCACTAGGGTTTGGTGCCTACACTACAAATCCACTGCTCCAAGAAGCCATGTTTTCCCTTTTTCTTTTCTTTCATAGGACAGAGAGAAACTGAGAGGGGAGAGGGAGAGAGACAGAGAGACGCCTGCAGCCCTGCTTCACCACTTGTGAAGCTTTCCCCCTGCAGGTGGTAACTGGGGACTCAAACCCAGGTCCTCTTACATGGTGAATAAAGTTTCTAGGACGTGTAGATAGGACTAGCATTCCTGGGAGCCCGGTTCTGGAAGTAGCAAGCCTGAGAACCTTTTCCTTTTGAGCTGAGGCGAGGCTGGGTTTCCTGTAGCCTTCCAGCCCCCGAGGCCTCGGCTCCCTTTGCCCAGCACATGTCCTGCCTGCCCGCTGCTGTGACGGACACACGGTCTATCCTGCGGATGACCTGCTTCAGGCAGGACCCAGCCTCTCCTGCAGCACAGCAGCGACAGGAGCGCGGGCGTGGGTGTCCACAGGTGTCCTGGGGACTGGCACGCACAGTTGGTTCTTAGAGGAGCCACACCCCGACTCAGTGCCGTGTCTTTGTGACCTTGTCTCGTCCTTCTAGTCTGAGAAGGCAAGTTTGAGATAAGGTGAGACAGGAGGCTCTCCCCCAGCTCCAGCTCCAACCCCTCCTCCAGGAAGTATTCACAGAGTGCACCCCAGGTGGCTGAGCTCTCTGTGTAGCTGCAACAGTGTCAGTGGGGCTGGCCCCTCAGGCTGCGTGGGAGCGGGCACGGCCTAGGGAAGGCCCTGCACGCATCAGGACCGTGGCCACAGGTCGTCCCGGCCACAGCTTACACCGTCCCTGTGCCCTCCACCTTCACGGGCAGAGTCAAGGCACAGGAGCCCCAGCCAGTCCCCCAGAGCGGCACAGCAGAAGCTTTGAGCCAAGACTTCGCTTCCCCTCTTGAGCCTGCTGGTATACTTGGTCTTGTTGTTTTATTTCTGTTTTCAGTTTTTATTATCTTTAGCTATTTATTGGATAGAGATAGTCAGAAATCAAGAGGGAAGAAGGAGACAGGGAGGGAGAGAGGCAGAGACTCCCGCAGCCCTGCTTCACCACTTGTGAAGCTTCCCCCCGCAGGTGGGGGCTGGGGGCTCGAACCCTGGTCCTTGTGCATGGTGACTCTACCAGGGGCACCACCACCCGCCCCTCTGTTGGTATTTTCGTATCGTCAGGCTGCCTGGCTCCCTTGGAGTGCCTTTTGACCGGCCCCGCGTCCCCAGAAAGTGGCCCCTCTCTGTCCAACACTGTCATCCTGCGTTCCGGCCCACAGAGAGGAGTGTCACCAGCCCGCAGCCGCTGAGCGCTGGTCAATCCCACCAGCCCTTCTCGGCACGCTCCCCTTCACTGACTCCAGCCGCTGATGTCACCAGAAAGTCCTCCCCACCACGCCCTCCACTTACCTCTCCAGGGCTGACTCACCGTCTGACCGTCAGCTGCAGGGCCGTTCTGTAGAGGCAGGACAAGGCCGGGCAGGCGGGGCAGGCGGGAGCACAGCACCCATCCCCAGGACCTTCCAGACGTGAGGAGGGACCCTCCTGAGGACCGGCCTTCACAGAGTCTCGGCTGCTCGCCTTCATACTTGGAGAAGGCAGCCGCACTCTGTTCGTCCATCCGTCCAGCCCCGGAAAATAGACACCCCTTAGAAGGAACAGGGACATGTGCTGCTCTACAGGCGTCCCCCTTTTCTGCGTGTGGTGCTGCGTGTTTTGTTTTACCAGAGCACTGCTCAGCTCTGGCTTATGGTGGGAGGGGGGCGGGGGACCGAACCTGGGCCGTCGAAGCCTGAGGCACAAGAGTCTCCTTGGATGAACACAAAGGCCTTCTCGGACCTCACCTCTGACCCTCCCAGCCAGGCGGAGCTCCGTCAGCCGTCCCCTGACTTTCACGTGGCCGCATCTCAGCACGTGAGCCAGCCAGAAATCAGTGCTGTCAGCAAGCAAGTCACTCGCTCTGTCAACTAATAAAGGAGCCTTGATCCAGAGAGCAGGGCCAAGAAGGTTGTTTTATGCTGAGCTGCCAGACTTCCTTCTGGCTGAATGAGAGCTCCCATGGCCAGCTTCCCTTCTCAGTGGCATCTTTTCTTTGGTCTTGTTTTTGGTGGTTCTTTAACCTTGTCTGTCTTGACATATCTTACATAACTGCGACGTGGATCATTGTCTCGGGTCACGGAGCCAGAGTGCTGTGTGAACAGAAGCCCGTATTTGTATTTCACAGCTGGGTGCTTGGGACTTAGCCCAGCACCCCTCACCTCAAAGGTCCAAGTGCTCACACACATGCAGTGCCCAGATTGCGCAGGGTACAGAGAACCCAGCACCTAACACAGACACCACGACTGCAGGCAGGGAGCAAGTGGTCGTCACAGAGGGACTGAACCCACAGGGCACCTTGCCGCCCGCAGCCCTGTGGGGAGGGTCCAGGTTCAAGCCCCCGCCCCCACCTGCAGGTCTGTGGGGAGGGTCCAGGTTCAGGCCCCCGCCCCCACCTGCAGCCCTGTGGGGAGGATCCCTCCCCATCTAAATCTGAAGGGACAGGCCAGCGGGGCACAGCCGGCTGAGCACACGTTACAGTGCTCAGGGACCCAGGTTCAAGCCCCCGTCCCCACCTTCAGGGGGAGGCTTCACAAGCACTGAAGCTGTTCTGCAGGTGTCTCTCTCCCTCCCTCTCTGTCTCCCCCTTCCATTGCAATTTTCTCTGTCTCTATTCCAACAGATAATAAATAGGATATTTTAAAAACAAGAACATAAACATCCATCTAAAATACAAATCTGTCAGTCTGAGGAGACGGGAACTCAGAAGGGTAGGCGTGCCGCCTGTGGTCTGAGGCTGGCAGCGGGGCATGGAGGGGACCCAGGTCAGCTTGACTCCCAGCCCCGGCCACTGGGCCCCACTCGCATCTGCCTCATGCCGAGAAGTCAGGCCGTGATCCAGCCTGTGGCCACCAGGGAGCCACATCTGAGCAGCCAGGGCCGTGGGTTCCCAGAGATGCCTCACCTCCGCTGTCTAGCCACAAGCTCTTCCTTTGCAGTCCTCAGCTCAGTCCTCCTGGGAGCAGCGGGGAGCACTTCAAGGGAAGCATTTCCCAACTAGGGCCGTGTGTGTGCGTGCATGTGTGCGTGTGTTTGTGTGTGTGTGTGTGTGCGTGTGTGTGCATGTGACTGCATGAGTGTGCACACGCGTGTGAGTGTCTGGGTGTGTGTGAGTGTATAGGTGTGTGTGCATGTGTGAGCGTTTGTGTGTGTGTATGTCTGAGTGTGAGCGTGTGTGTATGCATGTCTGTGTGACTGCATGTGTGCATGTGTGCGTGTGTGTGTTCTGCTTCATGTATATAATAGACACAGAAAGCCAGAGGTGTGAGGGAGAGAGCCAGACACCTGCAGCCCTGCTTCTGCAGCTCTCCTCCTGCAGGGGGGAGCGGGGGTCAAGCCTGGTCCTTGTGCAGGAGAACATTTGCTGTTGTTTTTGCCGGGCTAGGTTGTTTTCGCCGGGCTGGCTTCACGGGCGGGTAACAGACGACCAGGGACTCATGGCTGGGTTGTATGCAGTATCTCTTTATTCATGCAGGACGCAGCACAATCTAAGACGAGCTAAGCTAAACTCAAGTACCCTAAAACTCACAATTCTGTCTTTATATATACTTGCCAAGTAGGGTGGAAACAGAATGTGACATAGAGAGGGTGGAGAGAAAAGTGACTGGTGAAAATCAGAGTGTGACAAGGAGGGGGCAGAGCAGGCGAGAATCCTATCACTGAACCACCAATGCCCTGGAGTGCTTTATGTAAATGTAAAAGTGATTTATGTAAATAGACCAAAGCTTTGAATGGGATTAAATCTATCCCTATATAGGCATATGGTTAAGCAGAAGCCAGGGGGAGCTGGCATACTATCCAACATCTCCCCCTTTCTTTTTAACTAATGGCCATTGTGGGGTGAACAGAAACCTATATCGTACAGGCGTTTTCAAAAGAACTGGCATAAGACATGGAAAACAAAATAGGCGAGCAGCAATAACCAGTGTGATGCCAAGGGGAATGTTTCTTGCCTCAAAGGGCAAGGCCTAGCAGGCGAAAGGGCATTTCTTGCCTCGGGAGCGCTTCATGCCTCTGGGGGCATCTCTTGCCTCAAAGGGCGTTTCCTGCCTCTGTGGGCATCTCTTGCCTCTTTGGGCGCTTCATGCCTCTGTGGGCATAACCTAATAAGATGGGGGAGTTTTCTGCCTCTGGGGCAGAACCTGCAGATGAGGGGACATGGTCTATAAAGTCTCAAGGCAATTGGCTGAAGTTAGTCTTTGAGAAACACAGCAGCGTGTACCAGTAAGTCCGATGGAGGTGTCAGTCCAGAGTAGCTGACCACAGAAGAAAATGCCAGAGGATGAAACGCTGCACGTCTGTCTCGATGGGGAATGTCGGCCACCAGAATTCTGCTTTTCTGTAGAGAGTGATCTTTGGAGTCTGTGAATCTGTTTCTTCAGGTCGTGCCAGGTCACCTCATTGGTTTCCGGGGGTGCGTTGTAGTCATTCCATCTTGTGGGTGATGTCAGAGAACAGGATCCAAATGGATTTCCAGGAATTCCATTTGAGTAGATGCTTTTTCATGTGAAGACTTTGACAGCTGAAATTCACTTAACTTGTCAAACAAAACTTGTAGCAGATTAGAAGTTTACTATAATTGATAACTCCATTATAATTGGAAGTCCTTTCTAGTATGATTTTAAGGTTTGTTTAAACAGTTTAAACTCAATAAAATATGGAAAGGTAAACAGAAGAACCACGGTAGAAGCCTTAGGCATGAGAATAATTAACATAATCATTGCACTATCTGCCCCACCCATAACTCATACCGTTTTCAGGATTAAACGTTTCAGATTCATGTCAAGACGTAAAAGAGAAATCAAAGGAGGAAAAAAACAATTTTTTGGATTGTTTCTGGATGTCTCTAGAAATCATGGCTGCATCCAGCATTTTTTTTTAAGTCAATGTCAAACAAAAATTCAGTCATTCAAATCATTCTCTTATGAAACGCAACTTGAACCAGATTATCAAGATCTCACCATGTAGGATTAAGAGTCCCCGGAGGGCGTCCTAGTCCAAAAAGCTCCTCGAAATTCCATTTAGGGTGCTTCTGACTGTTCCTGCTGGATTGCTTCAGGCACCCATTTTTAAAAGTGTCTTCCCATCGAAGAAAGAATCCAATCAGGAGAGTAGAACTAACCACATGTCTCCATACTTGGGAACTGCCAGGGTACTCGAGAATGTTCTTCAAACTAGAGTAGTCCTTCTCCATGGGAAACATGCGAGAAGAAGTCCAGAAAGTCCCAGTGGAAATCCCCATGCATATCCCAAGGTCTACGATCATGGTCATAAAGAACCAAACTGTGGCCCGGAGCAAAATGTAGTCCTTTTCTTCAGGAAACATGGGAGAGGGAATCCAGAAAGTCCAAGGAGAAATCTCTGTGCATCTCCCAAGCTCTATGATCCCGGTCATAAGAAACCAAAGTTCCCGGTCAGGGAACCGAAGTGTGGTCCAGAGTAAAATGTTCCAGAGACAGAGAAACTGTCTCATAATGAAACTGTAGAGGCTTTGGCAAACCTCTTCATAAGTAGAAGAGAAGACCATAGTGCATAGGTAGGCAAAGTCTTCACTTATCTGGGAGTTGTGCAGGTCCAGTCCCACGTTGTAGCGCCATATGTTGTTTTCGACGGTTTATGTTGTTTTCGCCGGGCTGGCTTCACGGGCGGGTAACAGACGACCAGGGACTCATGGCTGGGTTGCACGCAGTATCTCTTTATTCATGCAGGACGCAGCACAATCTAAGACGAGCTAAGCTAAACTCAAGTATCCTAAAACTCACAATGCTGTCTTTATATATACTTGCCAAGTAGGGTGGAAACAGGATGTGACATAGAGAGGGTGGAGAGAAAAGTGACTGGTGAAAATCAGAGTGTAACAAGGAGGGGGCAGAGCAGGCGAGAATCCTATCACTGAACTACCAATGCCCTGGAGTGCTTTATGTAAATGTAAAAGTGATTTATGTAAATAGACCAAAGCTTTGAATGGGATTAAATCTATCCCTATACAGGCATATGGTTAAGCAGAAGCCAGGGGGAGCTGGCATACCATCCAACAATTTGCTCTAATGGGTGTGCCGCTGCCCAGCCTCTTTCTGTTCCTTTCATTTTTGTTTTGTTTTATTGAAGCGTCACAGCACTGTGACATATGGGTTTCAGGTATGTGCCTTGTACATGTGTGTGTGTCCGTGTCCTGGCGTGCTCCTGCAGCCCCTCCCAGGCCCCTTCCCCTTCAAGGAAGCACTGATTGCTTTCGTGGCCAGCTGGATTCTGACTCTCATCCCCAGCCTGGTTTTCTAGTCACCCCCATCCAGATAGACGGCCTGACCCTGGCCTTCACTCAGACCCGGCCGGCTGAAATCTCTCCTCTTTTCCCGGGAGACTCCATATCTGATCATCCAGCTCTCAGGTTTTGGCTCCATTTGTCCTTATTAATAATCACTTTCACTGTTCTTTATGACTAATATGACGTCACAGTGTGTCTCACCGTCTGCCCCCCGAAGATAACCGCCGCAGCTCTCTCAGGTCTTTGCTCTCGGCTGTGTCCCGAGCTGGCCGTCACTCCCCGCGCTGCCCATCACCGCGTCGTGTCCCTGATGTCTAGCGACGTCCAGCCCCTCAGCCCTCCTAGGATGGGCGCACGGAAGCCCTTCCCACCTGTCACTCTCGCCGTGGCCGCAGGTTCCACTTCCACCCGTGTCCCCACGTGGAGAGGGAGCATCCCTGGTGGGCCGTGCTCACACCCTCACGTCAGGAAATCAGTGGGCCCTGCTTTGTGGTCTCCCACCCCCACCCAGCCAGACCTCACTCGGGAGATCTCACCACCCAGGCTGTATTGTCATCATCATCATTATTATTATTATTACTATTATTATTATTATTTTGCCAGAGCACTGCTCAGCTCTGGCTTACGGTGGTACAGAGGGTTGAACCTGAGACTCGGGAGGTATGCTCGTCTGTCTGCAGAGCCAGCATGCCATCCCAGGCTGTATTTTCATTCAGATACTGGGGCTCCCTTCAGTGGCCAAGCACTTCTCGTGCAGGGCCAGGGCTCAATCACAGCTAGGCCTGTGCCCTGCCCAGTGAGCCAGCCGGCTTTCCAGCCCAAGTCCTGCTTTAAAGAAGGGGGGGGGGCTTATTTGTGCGTTTCTTTTACGAGAGAGAGAGAGAGAGAGACCCCAAGACAGGTGTCGTGAGAGGGATCAAGTCTGCAAGTCCTGTGCTCTGCCCCTGAGATGTCTCCCAGTCCTCTGTCCTCATTTCTAAGGTGTGTGACTCACTGAGGTGCTTCTATCAGAGCAGCTTATGGGGAAGGCAGTAAAGACCAGGGCCGGCCCGTGGCGCTCGGTTAAGTGCAGGTGTCACAGTGCACACGGACCCCGGTTCAAGCCCCAGTCCCCACCTGCAGCGGGAAAGCTTTGCGAGTGGTGACGCAGGGCTGCAGGGGTCTCTGTGTCTCTCTCCCTCTCCATTTCCCCCTTCCCTCTCAGTCTCTATCCAGTAACAAATAAAAACATTCAGAAAAACTCATAAAAAGATAAGTGACCTGACTTGTCTTCTTCCTTTGCAGTTGCCCTAAAGTCGGCTGTAGCCACACAGACGTGAAGATGTCAGACCTCATCCCCGACGAAGCTCTCAGAAGAGCCATCGAGAACCACAACAAGAAGAGGCAGCGCCGCTGAGCGGGGAGCCCCGCCCCAGGGAGCCCCGTCCTGGGGAGCTCTGCCCTCTAGAGCCCCGCCCCCACAGCCCCGCCTCCAGGAGCCCCGCCCTCTACAGCCCCGCCCCCAGGAGCCCCGCCCTCTACAGCCCCCGCCCCGGGGAGCCCCGTCATGGGGAGCTCTGCCCTCTAGAGCCACGCCCCCACAGCCCCGCCTCCAGGAGCCCCGCCCTCTACAGCCCCGCCCCTAGGAGCCCCGCCCCCAGGAGCCCCGCCCTCTACAGCCCCCGCCCCCGGGAGCCCCGTCCTGGGGAGCTCTGCCCTCTAGAGCCCCGCCCCCACAGCCCCGCCTCCAGGAGCCCCGCCCTCTACAGCCCCGCCCCTAGGAGCCCCGCCCCCAGGAGCCCCGCCCTCTACAGCCCCCGCCCCCGGGAGCCCCGTCCTGGGGAGCTCTGCCCTCTAGAGCCCCGCCCCCACAGCCCCGCCTCCAGGAGCCCCGCCCTCTACAGCCCCCGCCCCGGGGAGCCCCGTCATGGGGAGCTCTGCCCTCTAGAGCCACGCCCCCACAGCCCCGCCTCCAGGAGCCCCGCCCCCAGGAGTCCCGCCCTCTACAGCCACGCCCCTAGGAGCCCCGCCCTCTACAGCCACGCCCCCAGGAGCCCCGCCCTCTACAGCCCCGCCCCCAGGAGCCACGCCCTCTACAGCCCCCGCCCCCGGGAGCCCCGTCATGGGGAGCTCTGCCCTCTAGAGCACCACCCCCACAGCCCCGCCTCCAGGAGCCCCGCCCTCTACGGCCCCGCCCCCAGGAGTCCCGCCCTCTATAGCCCCGCCCCCAGGAGCCCCGCCCTCTACAGCCCCTCCTCCAGGAGCCCCACCCTCTACAGCCCTGCCCCAGGAGCCCCGCCCTCTACAGCCCCTCCTCCAGGAGCCCCGCCCTTTACAGCCCTGCCCCAGGAGCCCCGCCCTCTACAGCCCCCGCCCCCGGGAGCCCTGTCATGGGGAGCTCTGCCCTCTAGAGCCCCGCCTCCAGGAGCCCCGCCCTCTAAAGCCCCGCCTCCAGGAGCCCCACCCTCTAAAGCCCCGCCTCCAGGAGCCCCGCCCTCTACAGCCCCCGCCCCCAGGAGCCCCGCCCTCTATAGTCCCGCCCTCTACAGCCCCGCCTCCAGGAGCCCCGCCCTCTACAGCCCCGCCCTCTACAGCCCCGCCACCTCCCACCCACCTGGCCACCTGTGGCATACAGGGTTTGTCAGTGTGGTGGAGCCTTTTTCTGCGTTGCCACACAGTTTGAAGCAGGTTATATTGTTTATTTTTAAACCTTCTCTGATTTTGAATAAACTTTTGGTTATCGGCAGTGTGTCCTGTCTGCACCTCCCGAGGTGTCTGTCTCTCTGATACCTCCAGCTTCACTTCCTGTGGTCTTACTGAACAACATCTCCGAGAGCTGTCCAGGCTTCTCCCTGTCTCTCTGATACTCCAGCTTCACTTCCAGTGGTCTTACTGAACAACATCTCCGAGAGCTGTCCCAGACAGAAACATGGAAGAGCAGCCCAGCTGTGAACATGTTCCCCGGTGGAGGGAATAAACGTGGCTGCTCGCCTGCATCTCCTCTGTCTCTGTCTGTCTGTCTGTCTGTCTGTCAGTCAGAGAAGTCGGTGCTTTGGTCTGGCGCTGACCGGTGCAGCCCGCTGGTCACCTGCTGCCTGGCTGGGGTGGAGAGCCTGCCACGGCCCTCCTCGACTCAGGGCACCACCTCAAGCAGCAGCTTGACTCTCTGCCAGAGGCTCCGCTTCCTGGGCCCGGGAAGCTCCGGCAGGAGATCAGAGACAGTGAGCAGCGGCGGCATGGAAGGCTGTGAGAAATGGCGTGTCTGCTATGGCTTCTGGCTGCGCCCTGTCCTGAGTGCCCCTGGTGTCTGCACCGCCTCTGAGCCGCAGGAACGGCCGATGGGGAATGGCCAGCTGCCAGCCCGTCAGCCCTGCTGTGTCCCGAGCTACTCCTGTTGCTCCGTCCACTTTCATCGACTCCTGTCATCGTCACAGCCCGACAGCAGAGGTGCCGTCACTGCCCCGCTTCACAGGTACCTGGACGGAGGCACAGAGAAGTGAAACAGCCCTTGGAAAGTCAGACCTCGTTTAACTGAACTGGGAAGGAAATTTAGGTAGTCCTGTCCCAGAGTCTAGATTCTTAATGCCGTGCTCTCTTCCTCTTTCTTGATTTATTCAGAATCTAAAAATAAATACAGAATGAAGTCGATTTAAATATGTCCAGGCCCCACATCTAAACACTAACTCTCATAAATTAACAAGTCTGTCACCTCATTTAGTTTCCAGGCCATGGAAACTAAAACAGCAGCACTGAGTCTCAGAGTACAGAGGGTCCAGTTAACTCTGAGAACACTTCCATCGAATTCAGACCTTGCTGTGACATTGAGTGGTCTGAATACTAGGTGATGTTTGATATGAAGACACTTTGTCCGAATCAGACATCCTGCCTCTTTGCCATGGAATGTGGTTCTTTGCGAAAATGCCTGCACTCCCTCCAGCTCTTCCTGAGAAGTTCAGATCCTGCCATGGACTCCAGCATCAGTCAGATAAAGACTTGACAGTGTGCGTCACTGTGGACACAAGGTGATTATGCTTGCCCCCTGTGAAGGGTTTCCCTTCTTTCATTTCAGGAACTATGTTTAAAGCGCCGGGTGGGGGCGCACCTGGCTGAGCGCACCTGCTACAGTGCACAAGGACCCAGGTTCAAGTCCCCTGGCCCCCACCAGCAGGGGAAAAGCTTCACAGTGGTGAAGCAGGGCTGCAGGTGTCTCTCTTTTCCTATCTCCTCTTCCCTCTGGATCTCTCTCTGTCTCTATCCAATAAATAAAATAATTTTTAAAGAGCTATGTTTAATGAATTTGCCAAGCCAATTAAAGGATTCTGAGATTTCTAGAATCCTTATTTTCATCTTTCAAGTGTCATTTTCACTCTGTGATATCTGTTAAGTTTCAGTTCCAAGTGTTTTCTCCCCCAAAAAGTGAAACCTTTCCTTCAAAGGAAATCGTATTTATTTTACTCAGAATTACGGCGGTGTGACAGCTGGGAGGAGCAGTTCTCCTCAAAGAGGAAGCAGGAGTTCTCTCCGCCTCTCCCAGGGCTTCCCCAGAGCCCATCTGAGATTACCTCACGGTCCCATGAGTAGCATTTGAAAACCGCAGTAGACACTAGTTACCTCATTTTCTTTCTTCAGATATGACCGAGTTGAAACTTGGACACATGTGTGAATCTGTCACCTTTTAATTTTTTTAACTAAAATGTCAGTTTACCACTGATTTGCAGTGCTAGTCTGGGGGTGCAAGCTCACCTCCGTGTGTAAACCCACAGCACTGCCCCGTCGTCACACTGGCCCTGCTCCCCTCAGTGCCATCAGATTTTTCACAGCTTTAAGAATTCCTTTGGGAGGCCGGCTGGTTAAGCACACACGAGGTTCCGGGTTCAACACCTGGTCCCCACCTGCAGGGAGAGAAAACTTCATGAGTGGTGAAGCAGGGCTGCAGGTGTCTCTCTGTCTCTCTCGCTATCTTGCCCTTTCCTCAATTCCATTCTCTATCCAGAATAAATAAATAAAATCATTTTTGTTGTATTTGTCAGTTTGTTTGCTTTGATAATTTATATTCCACACAGGAGAAAACCCACCCAGTATTTATGCTTCACTTGCTAACTTGCCTTGCTCAGCATAACCACCAGTCCCACGGAAGTTGTCTCAAAGGGCGGCTTCTCGCAGTCTGCCCTGGGAAGAACACCACGGGCATCTGCAGATATCCCGAGCACACGGCTGTGAACATGTTGTGGCGAGTGAATGATGCTCCTGTGAATGTACTAGCGCTTGTATTATTCTCAGCTGGTGTTTCCAGATGCCCATATGGAAGTGGTACTGTAGGCCATAGGGTCAGCTGGTGTTTCCAGATGCCTGACTGGAAGTGGTATCGCAGGCCATAGGGTCAGATGTTTCCAGATGCCTGCCTGGAAGTGGTACTGTAGGCCATAGGGTCAGATGTTTCCAGATGCCTGCCTGGAAGTGGTACTGTAGGCCATAGGGTCAGATGTTTCCAGATGCCTGCCTGGAAGTGGTACTGTAGGCCATAGGGTCAGATGTTTCCAGATGCCTGCCTGGAAGTGGTACTGTAGGCCATAGGGTCAGATGTTTCCAGATGCCTGCCTGGAAGTGGTACTGTAGGCCATAGGGTCAGCTGGTGTTTCTAGATGCCTGCCTGGAAGTGGTACTGTAGGCCATAGGGTCAGATGTTTCCAGATGCCTGCCTGGAAGTGGTACTGTAGGCCATAGGGTCAGATGTTTCCAGATGCCTGCCTGGAAGTGGTACTGTAGGCCATAGGGTCAGATGTTTCCAGATGCCTGCCTGGAAGTGGTGCTTTAGGCCATAGGGTCAGCTGGTGTTTCCAGATGCCTGCCTGGAAGTGGTACTGTAGGCCATAGGGTCAGATGTTTCCAGATGCCTGCCTGGAAGTGGTACTGTAGGCCATAGGGTCAGATGTTTCCAGATGCCTGCCTGGAAGTGGTACTGTAGGCCATAGGGTCAGCTGGTGTTTCCAGATGCCTGCCTGGAAGTCGTACTGTAGGCCATAGGGTCAGATGTTTCCAGATGCCTGCCTGGAAGTGGTACTGTAGGCCATAGGGTCAGATGTTTCCAGATGCCTGCCTGGAAGTGGTGCTTTAGGCCATAGGGTCAGCTGGTGTTTCCAGATGCCTGCCTGGAAGTGGTACTGTAGGCCATAGGGTCAGATGTTTCCAGATGCCTGCCTGGAAGTGGTACTGTAGGCCATAGGGTCAGATGTTTCCAGATGCCTGCCTGGAAGTGGTGCTTTAGGCCACAGGGTCAGCTGGTGTTTCCAGATGCCTGCCTGGAAGTGGTACTGTAGGCCATAGGGTCAGATGTTTCCAGATGCCTGCCTGGAAGTGGTGCTGTAGGCCATAGGGTCAGCTGGTGTTTCCAGATGCCTGCCTGGAAGTGGTACTGTAGGCCATAGGGTCAGATGTTTCCAGATGCCTGCCTGGAAGTGGTGCTGTAGGCCATAGGGTCAGCTGGTGTTTCCAGATGCCTGCCTGGAAGTGGTACTGTAGGCCATAGGGTCAGATGTTTCCAGATGCCTGCCTGGAAGTGGTACTGTAGGCCATAGGGTCAGATGTTTCCAGATGCCTGCCTGGAAGTGGTGCTTTAGGCCATAGGGTCAGCTGGTGTTTCCAGATGCCTGCCTGGAAGTGGTACTGTAGGCCATAGGGTCAGATGTTTCCAGATGCCTGCCTGGAAGTGGTACTGTAGGCCATAGGGTCAGATGTTTCCAGATGCCTGCCTGGAAGTGGTGCTTTAGGCCACAGGGTCAGCTGGTGTTTCCAGATGCCTGCCTGGAAGTGGTACTGTAGGCCATAGGGTCAGATGTTTCCAGATGCCTGCCTGGAAGTGGTGCTTTAGGCCATAGGGTCAGCTGGTGTTTCCAGATGCCTGCCTGGAAGTGGTACTGTAGGCCATAGGGTCAGATGTTTCCAGATGCCTGCCTGGAAGTGGTGCTGTAGGCCATAGGGTCAGCTGGTGTTTCCAGATGCCTGCCTGGAAGTGGTACTGTAGGCCATAGGGTCAGCTGCTGTTTCTAGATGCCTGCCTGGAAGTGGTATCGCAGGCCATAGGGTCAGCTGGTGTTTCCAGATGCCTGCCTGGAAGTGGTACTGTAGGCCATAGGGTCAGCTGGTGTTTCCAGATGCCTGCCTGGAAGTGGTATTCTAGGCCATAGGGTCTGCTGGTGTTTCCAGATGCCTGCCTGGAAGTGGTACTGTAGGCCATAGGGTCAGCTGGTGTTTCCAGAACCTGTCTGGAAGTGGTACTGTAGGCCATAGGGTCAGATGTTTCCAGATGCCTGCCTGGAAGTGGTACTGTAGGCCATAGGGTCAGCTGGTGTTTCCAGATGCCTGCCTGGAAGTGGTACTGTAGGCCATAGGGTCAGCTGGTGTTTCCAGATGCCTGCCTGGAAGTGGTACTGTAGGCCATAGGGTCAGATGTTTCCAGATGCCTGCCTGGAAGTGGTACTGTAGGCCATAGGGTCAGCTGGTGTTTCTAGATGCCTGCCTGGAAGTGGTACTGTAGGCCATAGGGTCAGATGTTTCCAGATGCCTGCCTGGAAGTGGTACTGTAGGCCATAGGGTCAGATGTTTCCAGATGCCTGCCTGGAAGTGGTACTGTAGGCCATAGGGTCAGATGTTTCCAGATGCCTGCCTGGAAGTGGTACTGTAGGCCATAGGGTCAGCTGGTGTTTCTAGATGCCTGCCTGGAAGTGGTACTGTAGGCCATAGGGTCAGATGTTTCCAGATGCCTGCCTGGAAGTGGTACTGTAGGCCATAGGGTCAGATGTTTCCAGATGCCTGCCTGGAAGTGGTACTGTAGGCCATAGGGTCAGATGTTTCCAGATGCCTGCCTGGAAGTGGTACTGTAGGCCATAGGGTCAGATGTTTCCAGATGCCTGCCTGGAAGTGGTGCTTTAGGCCATAGGGTCAGCTGGTGTTTCCAGATGCCTGCCTGGAAGTGGTACTGTAGGCCATAGGGTCAGATGTTTCCAGATGCCTGCCTGGAAGTGGTACTGTAGGCCATAGGGTCAGATGTTTCCAGATGCCTGCCTGGAAGTGGTACTGTAGGCCATAGGGTCAGATGTTTCCCGATGCCTGCCTGGAAGTGGTACTGTAGGCCATAGGGTCAGATGTTTCCAGATGCCTGCCTGGAAGTGGTGCTTTAGGCCATAGGGTCAGCTGGTGTTTCCAGATGCCTGCCTGGAAGTGGTACTGTAGGCCATAGGGTCAGATGTTTCCAGATGCCTGCCTGGAAGTGGTACTGTAGGCCATAGGGTCAGATGTTTCCAGATGCCTGCCTGGAAGTGGTGCTTTAGGCCACAGGGTCAGCTGGTGTTTCCAGATGCCTGCCTGGAAGTGGTACTGTAGGCCATAGGGTCAGATGTTTCCAGATGCCTGCCTGGAAGTGGTGCTGTAGGCCATAGGGTCAGCTGGTGTTTCCAGATGCCTGCCTGGAAGTGGTACTGTAGGCCATAGGGTCAGCTGGTGTTTCTAGATGCCTGCCTGGAAGTGGTATCGCAGGCCATAGGGTCAGCTGGTGTTTCCAGATGCCTGCCTGGAAGTGGTACTGTAGGCCATAGGGTCAGCTGGTGTTTCCAGATGCCTGCCTGGAAGTGGTATTCTAGGCCATAGGGTCTGCTGGTGTTTCCAGATGCCTGCCTGGAAGTGGTACTGTAGGCCATAGGGTCAGTTGGTGTTTCCAGAACCTGTCTGGAAGTGGTACTGTAGGCCATAGGGTCAGATGTTTCCAGATGCCTGCCTGGAAGTGGTACTGTAGGCCATAGGGTCAGCTGGTGTTTCCAGATGCCTGCCTGGAAGTGGTACTGTAGGCCATAGGGTCAGATGTTTCCAGATGCCTGCCTGGAAGTGGTGCTGTAGGCCATAGGGTCAGCTGGTGTTTCCAGATGCCTGCCTGGAAGTGGTACTGTAGGCCATAGGGTCAGCTGGTGTTTCCAGATGCCTGTCTGGAAGGGGTACTGTAGGCCATAGGGTCAGCTGGTGTTTCCAGATGCCTGCCTGGAAGTGGTACTGTAGGCCACAGGGTCAGCTGGTGTTTCCAGATGCCTGCCTGGAAGTGGTACTGTAGGCCATAGGGTCAGCTGGTGTTTCCAGATGCCTGCCTGGAAGTGGTACTGTAGGCCATAGGGTCAGCTGGTGTTTCCAGATGCCTGCCTGGAAGTGGTGCTGTAGGCCATAGGGTCAGCTGGTGTTTCCAGATGCCTGCCTAGAAGTGGTACTGTAGGCCATAGGGTCAGCTGGTATTTCCAGATGCCTGCCTAGAAGTGGTACTGTAGGCCATAGGGTCAGCTGGTATTTCCAGATGCCTGCCTAGAAGTGGTACTGTAGGCCATAGGGTCAGCTGGTGTTTCCAGATGCCTGCCTGGAGGTGTTATTCTAGGCCATAGGGTCAGCTGGTGTTTCCAGATGCCTGCCTAGAAGTGGTACTGTAGGCCATAGGGTCAGCTGGTGTTTCCAGATGCCTGCCTGGAAGTGGTACTGTAGGCCGTAGGGTCAGCTGCTGTTTCCAGATGCTCATCTGGAAGTGGTACTGTAGGCCATAGGGTCAGCTGTTGTTTCCAGGTGCCTGCCTGGAAGTGGTACTGTAGGCCATAGGGTCAGCTGGTGTTTCCAGAACCTGTCTGGAAGTGGTACTGTAGGCCATTGGGTCAGCTGGTGTTTCCAGATGCCTGCCTGGAAGTGGTACTGTAGGCCATAGGGTCAGATGTTTCCAGATGCCTGCCTGGAAGTGGTACTGTAGGCCATAGGGTCAGATGTTTCCAGATGCCTGCCTGGAAGTGGTACTGTAGGCCATAGGGTCAGATGTTTCCAGATGCCTGCCTGGAAGTGGTGCTTTAGGCCATAGGGTCAGCTGGTGTTTCCAGATGCCTGCCTGGAAGTGGTACTGTAGGCCATAGGGTCAGATGTTTCCAGATGCCTGCCTGGAAGTGGTACTGTAGGCCATAGGGTCAGATGTTTCCAGATGCCTGCCTGGAAGTGGTACTGTAGGCCATAGGGTCAGCTGGTGTTTCCAGATGCCTGCCTGGAAGTCGTACTGTAGGCCATAGGGTCAGATGTTTCCAGATGCCTGCCTGGAAGTGGTACTGTAGGCCATAGGGTCAGATGTTTCCAGATGCCTGCCTGGAAGTGGTGCTTTAGGCCATAGGGTCAGCTGGTGTTTCCAGATGCCTGCCTGGAAGTGGTACTGTAGGCCATAGGGTCAGATGTTTCCAGATGCCTGCCTGGAAGTGGTACTGTAGGCCATAGGGTCAGATGTTTCCAGATGCCTGCCTGGAAGTGGTGCTTTAGGCCACAGGGTCAGCTGGTGTTTCCAGATGCCTGCCTGGAAGTGGTACTGTAGGCCATAGGGTCAGATGTTTCCAGATGCCTGCCTGGAAGTGGTGCTGTAGGCCATAGGGTCAGCTGGTGTTTCCAGATGCCTGCCTGGAAGTGGTACTGTAGGCCATAGGGTCAGCTGGTGTTTCTAGATGCCTGCCTGGAAGTGGTATCGCAGGCCATAGGGTCAGCTGGTGTTTCCAGATGCCTGCCTGGAAGTGGTACTGTAGGCCATAGGGTCAGCTGGTGTTTCCAGATGCCTGCCTGGAAGTGGTATTCTAGGCCATAGGGTCTGCTGGTGTTTCCAGATGCCTGCCTGGAAGTGGTATTCTAGGCCATAGGGTCTGCTGGTGTTTCCAGATGCCTGCCTGGAAGTGGTACTGTAGGCCATAGGGTCAGCTGGTGTTTCCAGAACCTGTCTGGAAGTGGTACTGTAGGCCATAGGGTCAGATGTTTCCAGATGCCTGCCTGGAAGTGGTACTGTAGGCCATAGGGTCAGCTGGTGTTTCCAGATGCCTGCCTGGAAGTGGTACTGTAGGCCATAGGGTCAGCTGGTGTTTCCAGATGCCTGCCTGGAAGTGGTACTGTAGGCCATAGGGTCAGATGTTTCCAGATGCCTGCCTGGAAGTGGTACTGTAGGCCATAGGGTCAGCTGGTGTTTCTAGATGCCTGCCTGGAAGTGGTACTGTAGGCCATAGGGTCAGATGTTTCCAGATGCCTGCCTGGAAGTGGTACTGTAGGCCATAGGGTCAGATGTTTCCAGATGCCTGCCTAGAAGTGGTACTGTAGGCCATAGGGTCAGATGTTTCCAGATGCCTGCCTGGAAGTGGTACTGTAGGCCATAGGGTCAGCTGGTGTTTCTAGATGCCTGCCTGGAAGTGGTACTGTAGGCCATAGGGTCAGATGTTTCCAGATGCCTGCCTGGAAGTGGTACTGTAGGCCATAGGGTCAGATGTTTCCAGATGCCTGCCTGGAAGTGGTACTGTAGGCCATAGGGTCAGATGTTTCCAGATGCCTGCCTGGAAGTGGTACTGTAGGCCATAGGGTCAGATGTTTCCAGATGCCTGCCTGGAAGTGGTGCTTTAGGCCATAGGGTCAGCTGGTGTTTCCAGATGCCTGCCTGGAAGTGGTACTGTAGGCCATAGGGTCAGATGTTTCCAGATGCCTGCCTGGAAGTGGTACTGTAGGCCATAGGGTCAGATGTTTCCAGATGCCTGCCTGGAAGTGGTACTGTAGGCCATAGGGTCAGATGTTTCCAGATGCCTGCCTGGAAGTGGTACTGTAGGCCATAGGGTCAGATGTTTCCAGATGCCTGCCTGGAAGTGGTGCTTTAGGCCATAGGGTCAGCTGGTGTTTCCAGATGCCTGCCTGGAAGTGGTACTGTAGGCCATAGGGTCAGATGTTTCCAGATGCCTGCCTGGAAGTGGTACTGTAGGCCATAGGGTCAGATGTTTCCAGATGCCTGCCTGGAAGTGGTGCTTTAGGCCACAGGGTCAGCTGGTGTTTCCAGATGCCTGCCTGGAAGTGGTACTGTAGGCCATAGGGTCAGATGTTTCCAGATGCCTGCCTGGAAGTGGTGCTGTAGGCCATAGGGTCAGCTGGTGTTTCCAGATGCCTGCCTGGAAGTGGTACTGTAGGCCATAGGGTCAGCTGGTGTTTCTAGATGCCTGCCTGGAAGTGGTATCGCAGGCCATAGGGTCAGCTGGTGTTTCCAGATGCCTGCCTGGAAGTGGTACTGTAGGCCATAGGGTCAGCTGGTGTTTCCAGATGCCTGCCTGGAAGTGGTATTCTAGGCCATAGGGTCTGCTGGTGTTTCCAGATGCCTGCCTGGAAGTGGTACTGTAGGCCATAGGGTCAGTTGGTGTTTCCAGAACCTGTCTGGAAGTGGTACTGTAGGCCATAGTGTCAGATGTTTCCAGATGCCTGCCTGGAAGTGGTACTGTAGGCCATAGGGTCAGCTGGTGTTTCCAGATGCCTGCCTGGAAGTGGTACTGTAGGCCATAGGGTCAGATGTTTCCAGATGCCTGCCTGGAAGTGGTGCTGTAGGCCATAGGGTCAGCTGGTGTTTCCAGATGCCTGCCTGGAAGTGGTACTGTAGGCCATAGGGTCAGCTGGTGTTTCCAGATGCCTGTCTGGAAGGGGTACTGTAGGCCATAGGGTCAGCTGGTGTTTCCAGATGCCTGCCTGGAAGTGGTACTGTAGGCCACAGGGTCAGCTGGTGTTTCCAGATGCCTGCCTGGAAGTGGTACTGTAGGCCATAGGGTCAGCTGGTGTTTCCAGATGCCTGCCTGGAAGTGGTACTGTAGGCCATAGGGTCAGCTGGTGTTTCCAGATGCCTGCCTGGAAGTGGTGCTGTAGGCCATAGGGTCAGCTGGTGTTTCCAGATGCCTGCCTAGAAGTGGTACTGTAGGCCATAGGGTCAGCTGGTATTTCCAGATGCCTGCCTAGAAGTGGTACTGTAGGCCATAGGGTCAGCTGGTATTTCCAGATGCCTGCCTAGAAGTGGTACTGTAGGCCATAGGGTCAGCTGGTGTTTCCAGATGCCTGCCTGGAGGTGTTATTCTAGGCCATAGGGTCAGCTGGTGTTTCCAGATGCCTGCCTAGAAGTGGTACTGTAGGCCATAGGGTCAGCTGGTGTTTCCAGATGCCTGCCTGGAAGTGGTACTGTAGGCCGTAGGGTCAGCTGCTGTTTCCAGATGCTCATCTGGAAGTGGTACTGTAGGCCATAGGGTCAGCTGTTGTTTCCAGGTGCCTGCCTGGAAGTGGTACTGTAGGCCATAGGGTCAGCTGGTGTTTCCAGAACCTGTCTGGAAGTGGTACTGTAGGCCATTGGGTCAGCTGGTGTTTCCAGATGCCTGCCTGGAAGTGGTACTGTAGGCCATAGGGTCAGCTGGTGTTTCCAGATGCCTGCCTGGAAGTGGTACTGTAGGCCACAGGGTCAGCTGGTGTTTCCAGATGCCTGCCTGGAAGTGGTACTGTAGGCCACAGGGTCAGCTGGTGTTTCCAGATGCCTGCCTGGAAGTGGTACTGTAGGCCACAGGGTCAGCTGGTGTTTCCAGATGCCTGCCTGGAAGTGGTACTGTAGGCCACAGGGTCAGCTGGTGTTTCCAGATGCCTGCCTGGAAGTGGTACTGTAGGCCATAGGGTCAGCTGGTGTTTCCAGGTAGCTGTCTGGAAGTGGTATTCTAGGCCATATGGTCAGCTGGTGTTTCCAGATGCCTGCCTGGAAGTGGTATTGTAGGCCATAGGGTCAGCTGGTATTTCCAGATGCCTGCCTGGAAGTGGTACTGTAGGCCATAGGGTCAGCTGGTGTTTCTAGATGCCTGCCTGGAAGTGGTACTGTAGGCCATAGGGTCAGCTGGTGTTTCCAGATGCCTGCCTGGAAGTGGTACTGTAGGCCATAGGGTCAGCTGGTGTTTCCAGGTAGCTGTCTGGAAGTGGTACTGTAGGCCATAGGGTCAGCTGGTGTTTCTAGATGCCTGTCTGGAAGTGGTACTATAGGCCGTAGGGTCAGCTGGTGTTTCCAGATGCTTTCCTGGAAGTGGTACTGTAGGCCATAAGGTCAGCTGGATAGTTTTCCATAGAGGTCGCACCAATTTACGTTCCAGCTATCAGCTTATGAGAAGTCCTTCTTCTCCCAGTCCTTGATAATGTGTTTTCAGCCTTTTGTTGTAAGCCATGTCACGGGGTTAAGACGATGCTCACTGTGCAATGCCAGGAAGTGACCCTGCCATCCTCTGCTCCTCTGAGAAGGACTTCAGCCTTCTGCTCTGCCTGCGTTGTTCAGTGTTGACCCCTCATCTAAGGTATGATGTGCAAGTGTCTTCTCCCCACCAGGAACAAACCTTTTTTTTTTTTTTAATGTTCATGTATAAAAAGGAAACACTGACAAAAACCATATGATAAGAGGGGTACAACTCCACACAATTCCCACCATCAGATCTCCATATCCCACCCTCTCCCCTGATAGATTTCCTATTCTTTACCCCTCTGGGAGTATGCACCCATGGTCACTGTGGGATGCAGATGGTGGGAGGTCTGGCTTCTCTAACTGCTTCCCCACTGAACATGGGTGTTGGCAGGTGGATCCACACCCCCAGCTTGTTTCTATCTTTCCCTAGTGCGGCAGGCCTCTGGGGAGGCCGGGTTCCAGGAACACACCTTTTTCCACTGTACAGAAGCACTTCATTTTCTACTTTACGTATTTTTCCTCTGGAGGCAGCACCTATGAGTGTGTCGTCTGTGTGTTTCCTGTGTTTTTTATGGTTGGGGGTCTTGCACTTAGAGCCTGAGTCCATTTTGAGTGAGGATGTGTATGTGTTGTGGAACAATGGTTTCGTTTTATGCTGCCTTCTGGGGTATAGTGTTTAGGCTTTCCAGCCTCACCTGTTGGGAGAGGTCCCTCTCCAGTTCTCTGCCGGCTCCTGTGTCAGGCTATTGTGTGGCCTTGCTGCCAGCTTCCTGTCTTACTCAGCTGGTTTGGTTTAGTTTGATACCACACTGTTTGAACCATTGCTGCTTTAAATCAGAAAAGCAGGGCCAGATACCTCTTGTTTTTCTACATCAATTTTCTGTCCCCTCAGGAATACCTGGAGTACTTGGAGTCATTTGTGGTTTGATACAAGATTTGTAATTGTTCTATTTCCATGAGAATATGATGTTGGAATTTTGATTAGATTGTACTGAAACTGCAAATTACTTCAGGTAATCTGACCATTGTAGCGAGTTTTAGTCTTTTGTATTTTATTTTGAATAGAGACGTAGAGAAATCAAGAGGGAAGAGGGAGAGAAAGAGACACCTGCAGGCCTGCTCCACCACTTATGGAGTTTGCCCCCTGAAGGTAGGGACGGGGCTTGAACCTGGGTCCTGACGCTTGCTGACACGTGGACCCTGGCACATGATGTCCAGCCATTTTGTGGCATGCAGAACTAACAACTCCACTGCTCTGTGCTGACAAGGACTTCGCTGTGCAGGCTCATGTGTTGTTCGTCACTCAGCAGTTGGGGGTTGGGTCATTTCCACTTACTTTGCGAATGTAAACACCATTACTAATGAACATTCATTAACACACATTTTTACTTCTCTTGGGTAAGTAGCACAAGTGAGCAGAATCTCTGGGTAGAGAAGTAAATTCAGTTTTAACATCCTTTTAAAAAGCCCAATTTTTTGGGAGTCAGGTGGTAGCACAGTGGGTTAAGCACAGGTAGTACAAAGCTGAAGGACAGGCATAAGGATCCTGGTTCAAGCCCCTGGCTCCCCACCTGCAGGGGAGTCACTTCATAGGTGGTGAAGCAGATCTGCAGGTGTCTGTCTTTCTCTCCCCCTCTCTGTCTTCCCCTCCTCTCTCCATTTCTCTCTGTCCTATCCAACAACGACATCAATAATAACTACAACAATAAAACTGTTATTAGTTTCGGGGGCGCCAGCAGGCCAGGCTAGCGTCGCGGTGGTAGAGACAGACTTGGGGACACACGGCTGGGCTGAGAAGCTGCAGTTTAATCTTTATTCACAAGTGGGCAAATCACCACACCATGTGCTTCCCCCATCATTCTTCCTCCGCCGCTGCTGCTGGGACTCTGCACGTCCTTAGCATAGGGGACGGGGAGAAAGAGGGGCGTGAAACTAGCAAGGACCAAACCATTTCTCTCAGAGTTGGGGGAAGGGGGCCAAACCAATATGAAACATACCAACAATTCCCCCTTTTCTTTTTAACTAAATGACCACAGTATCAGGGGTGTGGGGTGAACAGAAACCTATATCGTACAGGCATTTTCAAAAAAGAAACTGGCAGAAACATGTAAGTGAGTAACAAGAACCAGTGTGCTGCCAAGGGAAGGCCTGAGGGGGCCATTTTTTGCCTCTGTGGGCAAAACTTTATCAGCTTAAAAAAATATTTCCTGCCTCTGGGGGGCGTACTTGCCTCGACGGGCATTTTCTAGCATGGGGGGAGGGTGAGGCCTAGAGTCCCAAAGCATGGCTGCAGTCAGTCTTTGAGAAACCCAGCAGCATAAGGGAAGCTGCTAGCTTTGTGCAGAGTGTCCGAGGTGTACCAATGAATCCAATAGAAGTGCGAGTCCAAAGCAGATGTCACACCGAAGAATTGCCAGGGGGTGAATTGTTGTACGTCTGTCTCCATGGGGAATGTCAGCCATCGGAATTCTGCTTTTCTGTAGAGAACTTGACAGCTGCAATTCACTTACTTATGAAACAAAACTTGTAGCAGGTTAGAAGTTTATCACAATTGATAACTCTATTACAATTAGAAGTCTTTTTTAGAATGCTTTTAAGGTTGTTTAAAGTTTAAACAATAGAATGTGAAAAGGTAGACATAGGAATCAAGGAAAGAAAACCTCAGGCATGAGAATAATTAGCATAGCCATTGTGTAATCTACCATTTCTAATAGAGAAGGTAATTGAGAGTTTTACATATCAACAAGTCTATTTAACCTTTTGTTACACCCATTCAAGATGGAGACACACCCTAGGTGTGCGCAGGTTTTATTTAGACCAACTTGGTTAAAATATATTGATATTTAAACTAATTTTTACCTCAGACTTTAAATGTAATTTAATTTTATCTTTATGAGAATTACATTGAAAACCTTTTTCATTTAACTTTGTCTGGTAAGAATATAGCCTTAAAGTTATATTTTTAGCCTTAAAGTTAATGTTACCAAACTTTAAACACACACGTAAACATGGTCATTAATACACAAGGAGAGAAACCTTTGTTGCAAAGATATGTCATTTTAAACACGAATTTAGCTCTGTACTGTCTTAGTTGTTGGGGGGTCACCATCTGGAGGTGGGGCCTCTCACGCAGCTCCACTTCTAGGAATTGCAGGTTGCGATCTCTGCACAAATCTCTGCATACTCCAGCTTGTCTGCCTTCAGACCGGAGCTGAGGATCTCGGCCAGGGGGCCCAGTTTCGGCAGGGAGCCTGAGGTCTCCGGGTGGTCCAGGATCTGCCCAGACTTCATAGCATGAGGGCGGGCGGGCCAGCCGTGCAGAAGGTGCGGGCCGAGGTGCCCCGGGGTGGTGGCCATGATAGGCTGCCACTGCCCTGCCCCATGGCCCTGCCATGTCTGCTGCCCTGCTCCCAGAGGCTGAGCAGCGTGGACGGAGCCGGTGCCCAATGGAATGACAGGGGAGCCCCCCATGTTATCTAGTAAGACAGAGGAATGACAGGGGAGCCCCCATGTTATCTGGTAAGACAGAGGAATTAACAGGGGAGCCCCCATGTTATCTGGTAAGACAGAGGAATGACAGGAGCCCCCCATGTTATCTGGTAAGACAGAGGAATGACAGGGGAGCCCCCCATGTTATCTGGTAAGACAGAGGAAAGACAGGGGAGCCCCCCATGTTATCTGGTAAGACAGAGGAATGACAGGAGCCCCCATGTTATCTGGTAAGACAGAGGAATGACAGGGGAGCCCCCATGTTATCTGGAAAGACAGAGGAATGACAGGAGCCCCCCATGTTATCTGGTAAGACAGAGGAATGACAGGGGAGCCCCCCATGTTATCTGGTAAGACAGAGGAATGACAGGGGAGCCCCCCATGTTATCTGGTAAGACAGAGGAAAGACACGGGGAGCCCCCCATGTTATCTGGTAAGACAGGAATGACAGGAGCCCCCCATGTTATCTGGTAAGACAGAGGAATTGACAGGAGAGCCCCCCATGTTATCTGGTAAGACAGAGGAATGACAGGGGAGCCCCCCATGTTATCTGGTAAGACAGAGGAATTGACAGGAGCACCCCATGTTATCTGGTAAGACAGAGGAATGACAGGGGAGCCCCCATGTTATCTGGTAAGACAGAGGAATGACAGGGGAGCCCCCCATGTTATCTGGTAAGACAGAGGAATGACAGGAGCCCCCATGTTATCTGGTAAGACAGAGGAATGACAGGAGCCCCCCATGTTATCTGGTAAGACAGAGGAATTGACAGGAGCCCCCCATGTTATCTGGTAAGACAGAGGAATGACAGGAGCCCCCCATGTTATCTGGTAAGACAGAGGAATGACAGGGGAGCCCCCCATGTTATCTGGTAAGACAGAGGAAAGACAGGAGCCCCCCATGTTATCTGGTAAGACAGAGGAAAGACAGGGGAGCCCCCCATGTTATCTGGTAAGACAGAGGAAAGACAGGAGCCCCCCATGTTATCTGGTAAGACAGAGGAATGACAGGGGAGCCCCCATGTTATCTGGTAAGACAGAGGAATGACAGGAGCCCCCCATGTTATCTGGTAAGACAGAGGAATGACAGGAGCCCCCCATGTTATCTGGTAAGACAGAGGAAAGACAGGAGCCCCCCATGTTATCTGGTAAGACAAAGGAATGACAGGGGAGCCCCCATGTTATCTGGTAAGACAGAGGAAAGACAGGATCCCCCCATGTTATCTGGTAAGACAGAGGAATGACAGGGGAGCCCCCATGTTATCTGGTAAGACAGAGGAATGACAGGGGAGCCCCCCATGTTATCTGGTAAGACAGAGGAATGACAGGGGAGCCCCCATGTTATCTGGTAAGACAGAGGAATGACAGGAGCCCCCCATGTTATCTGGTAAGACAGAGGAATGACAGGAGCACCCCATGTTATCTGGTAAGACAGAGGAAAGACAGGGGAGCCCCCCATGTTATCTGGTAAGACAGAGGAAAGACAGGGGAGCCCCCCATGTTATCTGGTAAGACAGAGGAATGACAGGAGCCCCCCATGTTATCTGGTAAGACAGAGGAATGACAGGGGAGCCCCCCATGTTATCTGGTAAGACAGAGGAATTGACAGGAGCACCCCATGTTATCTGGTAAGACAGAGGAATTGACAGGAGCACCCCATGTTATCTGGTAAGACAGAGGAATTGACAGGAGCCCCCCATGTTATCTGGTAAGACAGAGGAATGACAGGGGAGCCCCCCATGTTATCTGGTAAGACAGAGGAAAGACAGGAGAGCCCCCCATGTTATCTGGTAAGACAGAGGAATGACAGGAGCCCCCCATGTTATCTGGTAAGACAGAGGAAAGACAGGGGAGCCCCCCATGTTATCTGGTAAGACAGAGGAATTGACAGGATCCCCCCATGTTATCTGGTAAGACAGAGGAAAGACAGGGGAGCCCCCCATGTTATCTGGTAAGACAGAGGAATTGACAGGAGCCCCCCATGTTATCTGGTAAGACAGAGGAATGACAGGAGCCCCCCATGTTATCTGGTAAGACAGAGGAATGACAGGAGCCCCCCATGTTATCTGGTAAGACAGAGGAATGACAGGAGCCCCCCATGTTATCTGGTAAGACAGAGGAATGACAGGGGAGCCCCCATGTTATCTGGTAAGACAGAGGAATTGACAGGAGCCCCCCATGTTATCTGGTAAGACAGAGGAATTGACAGGATCCCCCCATGTTATCTGGTAAGACAGAGGAATGACAGGAGCCCCCATGTTATCTGGTAAGACAGAGGAATGACAGGAGCCCCCCATGTTATCTGGTAAGACAGAGGAATGACAGGAGCCCCCCATGTTATCTGGTAAGACAGAGGAATGACAGGAGCCCCCCATGTTATCTGGTAAGACAGAGGAATGACAGGAGCCCCCATGTTATCTGGTAAGACAGAGGAAAGACAGGGGAGCCCCCCATGTTATCTGGTAAGACAGAGGAATTGACAGGAGCCCCCCATGTTATCTGGTAAGACAGAGGAATGACAGGAGAGCCCCCCATGTTATCTGGTAAGACAGAGGAATGACAGGAGCACCCCATGTTATCTGGTAAGACAGAGGAAAGACAGGGGAGCCCCCCATGTTATCTGGTAAGACAGAGGAATTGACAGGAGCCCCCCATGTTATCTGGTAAGACAGAGGAAAGACAGGGGAGCCCCCCATGTTATCTGGTAAGACAGAGGAAAGACAGGGGAGCCCCCCATGTTATCTGGTAAGACAGAGGAATGACAGGGGAGCCCCCCATGTTATCTGGTAAGACAGAGGAATTGACAGGAGAGCCCCCCATGTTATCTGGTAAGACAGAGGAATGACAGGGGAGCCCCCATGTTATCTAGTAAGTCAGAGGAATGACAGGGGAGCCTCCATGTTATCTGGTAAGACAGAGGATTGACAGGAGCCCCCCATGTTATCTGGTAAGACAGAGGAATGACAGGAGCCCTCCATGTTATCTGGTAAGACAGAGGAATTGACAGGAGCCCCCCATGTTATCTGGTAAGACAGAGGAATGACAGGAGCCCCCCATGTTATCTGGTAAGACAGAGGAATTGACAGGAGCCCCTCATGTTATCTGGTAAGACAGAGGAATGACAGGAGCCCCCCATGTTATCTGGTAAGACAGAGGAATGACAGGGGAGCCCCCCATGTTATCTGGTAAGACAGAGGAATGACAGGGGAGCCCCCCATGTTATCTGGTAAGACAGAGGAATGACAGGAGCCCCCCATGTTATCTGGTAAGACAGAGGAATTGACAGGATCCCCCCATGTTATCTGGTAAGACAGAGGAATGACAGGGGAGCCCCCCATGTTATCTGGTAAGACAGAGGAATTGACAGGATCCCCCCATGTTATCTGGTAAGACAGAGGAATGACAGGATCCCCCCATGTTATCTGGTAAGACAGAGGAATGACAGGGGAGCCTCCATGTTATCTGGTAAGACAGAGGAATGACAGGGGAGCCTCCATGTTATCTGGTTAGACAGAGGAATGACAGGGGAGCCCCCATGTTATCTGGTAAGACAGAGCTGAACTAAGGGGAGGGTGATTGGGGGAGAGCAGAGACACTAAAACGGCTCGGCTTTCCCCCTGCAGGTGGGGTGCTTGAAAAAAAAACCTGGGTTTTGGGGGATGGGAGATGACTGTGCTCAACCAGGCATATCCCTGCCCAGCTCTGACATTTTAAAGTTATGTTTAATATTTTATTAACTTATTGGATAGAGACATAAATTGAGAGGGGAGAGGGAGATAAGATAGGGAGGGAGACAGAGAGACACCTGCACCATGCTTCACCACTCGTGAAGCTTTCCCCGGCAGGCGGGACCAGGGGCTTGAACCTGTGTCCTGTGCACTGTGATGTGCGTGCTTAACCAGGTGCACCACGGCCCAGCCCCTAAAGTTATCTATTCACCACCAGTGTTGTTGCTGTGGTGCCTATATGTCAAATTCACTGCTCATGGAAGAAGTTTTTCTTTCTTTTTTCTTGATGACAGAGGCAAAGCAGAGAGGCAGAAACGCCAGCGGCACCACTCTGCTGCTCACGAACTTCTCCGGAGGATGGCCAGGGGCTGGAACCCAGGTCCTCACCCATGGCCACGTGTCGCCCCACCCAGCCTCAGCAGCTAGAATTTACAGAGCAGAGGCCAGAAGGACTTGCTCAGACAGTGGGCTCTGGAGATTCCAGAAGCTTCCCCTGGAATCTCAGCTGAGTCACCAGCTCCTGTGGAGGAAACCACCAGAGGCTGGGGTGGTCCCTCCCAGGCTCAGAGGGAAGGAACCCTGGAGCCCACAGGCTGGGAGCCCAGGAGGAGCCTGAGGGGCCTCCAGCCCTGCTCAGCCGCTAAAAAGAGCTTCCAAGGCACAGGTCTGTTCACAGCCATTCAGCTCTGCCCTGCAGCACCCTGGACTAAGTGTGCAGTGACAGCACCTGCCCGCAAAGCTCCCCATGCGCTGGGGGTCATTAGTGCATAACATGACCTTTATTCCTGATTTACAGTGGTCTACACAATTAGAAGATCCAGGCCAGGCGGGGCACACCTGGCTGAGCACACATGGCATAGCGCACAGGGACCTGGGTTCAAGCCCCCATGAGCGCTGAAGCGGGGCTGCAGGGGTCTCTGTCTCGCTCCCTCTCTGTCTCCCCTTCCTCTCAGTTTCTGGCTGTTTTTCACTATTACTGTGTTTCAGTTATTATTTATTCATTGTTACTTTTTCTGTCACTGGGGCTTCAGCACTCTGTGCTAGCTTCTCCAGATAGCAGGAGAGACAGAAGCAGGAGACAGGGCAGGAAGCACAGCACCAGAGCTCCCGCCCGAGCCTCACACCCGGCTCTGTCCTTGCACTGCCCACAGGAGAGCTTGCTGTCTCCAGATAGCAGGAGAGACAGAAGCAGGAGACAGGGCAGGAAGCACAGCACCAGAGCTCCTGCCCGAGCCTCACACCCGGCTCTGCCCTTGCACTGCCCACAGGAGAGCGTGTCTTCAGGCACTGAGGTGAAGACGGAGGATTACAATGGAGAGGTGCTCTGCAGACCTGAGTCTCTTGGAGAGCACCTCAGACCTGGGTGGCCTCTGCTGACCGAAGCTGACCCACGTCCAGCAGAGTCTGCTAAGAGCCCTGCGCCCATGCCCGCATGGGAGTGCAGAGGGCACAGAGGGCACGCTGACGTGGGCACGGAGCCCAGCCACGTGTCTCCAGATTACGCCGGCCGCCTTGGCGGGCATCTCAGCGGGGAGGTCAGGTCTGGGAGCGGGTTGACGCCAGGGAGGTGAGTCTCCCGTGAGGAGTGTGGGCCGGGCACTGGGCTCTCTGGGTCTCCTGGCAGCCATCCTGGTTCCTGCCCAGAGCTCTGTGCTGCTATACCCCATCAGACACCATGAGGTCTGTCCCATCTGCTTCCTCAAGCTAGTGGCATCCCTGCCGGTGTGCAGTGTGGGGAGAAGCCAGCTGCTGGCACCCAGGAGCACATGCACACTACTACCCATTCCTGCTCTGCTCTGTGCCTGCTGCGTAGCTGGCCACCCACAGGGACCAGCAGATGGCACCAAAAGGAAGGACACACACATGTACACATCCTCACAAACACACATATACACATGCAAACATACATGCATACACATGCACAATACACACGTACACACATGTACAAGCACAGGCACTCACACACTCACGCACTCATACAATGCACACAAGTTACCCTCACACATGCACATTTAGGTATAGTCACACATGCAGCACTTACACATATCATACACATGCACACACTACATTGACTCAAACATGCACACTTATGTATTGTCACACATGCAGCACTTACACATATCACACACATGCACACACTACATTTACTTACACATACACATTTACATATAGTTACACATGCAGCACTTACACATATCACACACATGCACACACTACATTTACTCACACATGCACATTTACATATAGTCACACATGCAGAACTTACACATATCATACACATGCACACACTACATTGACTCAAACATGCACACTTATGTATTGTCACACATGCAGCACTTACACATATCACACACATGCACACACTACATTTACTTACACATGCACATTTACATATAGTAACACATGCAGCACTTACACATATCACACACATGCACACAATACATTTATTCACACATGAACATTTACATATAGTTACACATGCAGAACTTACACATATCACACATGCACACACTACAATTAATCACACATGCACATTTACATATAGTCACAGATGCAGCACTTACATAAATCATATACATGCACACACATTTACTCACACACATGCACACACATACATTTACTCACACACATGCAGACACATTTACTGAAAACCTTTCACTATTACATAAACTGAAACATTGTTACACAAGTTTTACACAAACAACACATAGGCTCATGCACACACATAAACACTTCCAAAAATGCACAAAAACATGCACACACACATGCACATGGCGTCCACCCAGAGAGTGCCCCTGGGCACGCCTCCCCTCTGTGCCCTCCACACAGACAGAGCCCCTGGGCACTCCTCTCCTCCGTGCCCTCCACACTGACAGACCCCTGGGCACTCCTCTCCTCTGTGCCCTCCACACTGACAGAGCCCCTGGGCACTCCTCTCCTCTGTGCCCTCCACACAGACAGAGCAATGGGCACTCCTCTCCTCTGTGCCCTCCACACTGACAGAGCCCCTGGGCACTCCTCACCTCTGTGCCCTCCACACTGACAGAGCCCCTGGGCACTCCTCTCCTCTGTGCCCTCCACACAGACAGAGCCCCTGGACACTCCTCTCCTCTGTGCCCTCCACACAGACAGAGCAATGGACACTCCTCTCCTCTGTGCCCTCCACACAGACAGAGCAATGGACACTCCTCTCCTCTGTGCCCTCCACACAGACAGAGCCCCTGGACACTCCTCTCCTCTGTGCCCTCCACACAGACAGAGCAATGGACACTCCTCTCCTCTGTGCCCTCCACACAGACAGAGCAATGGACACTCCTCTCCTCTGTGCCCTCCACACAGACAGAGCCCCTGGGCACTCCTCTCCTCTGTGCCCTCCACACAGACAGAGCCCCTGGACACTCCTCTCCTCTGTGCCCTCCACACAGACAGAGCAATGGACACTCCTCTCCTCTGTGCCCTCCACACAGACAGAGCAATGGACACTCCTCTCCTCTGTGCCCTCCACACAGACAGAGCCCCTGGACACTCCTCTCCTCTGTGCCCTCCACACAGACAGAGCCCCTGGGCACTCCTCTCCTCTGTGCCCTCCACACAGACAGAGCCCCTGGACACTCCTCTCCTCTGTGCCCTCCTCACAGACAGAGCCCCTGGGCACTCCTCACCTCTGTGCCCTCCACACTGACAGAGCCCCTGGGCACTCCTCTCCTCTGTGCCCTCCACACAGACAGAGCCCCTGGGCACTCCTCTCCTATGTGCCCTCCACAAAGACAGAGCCCCTGGGCACTCCTCTCCTCTGTGCCCTCCACACAGACAGAGCCCCTGGGCACTCCTCTCCTCTGTGCCCTCCTCACAGACAGTGCCCCTGGGCACTCCTCTCCTCTGTGCCCTCCACACAGACAGAGCCCCTGCCTGGCACTCCTCACCTCTGTGCCCTCCACACAGACAGAGCCCCTGGACACTCCTCTCCTCTGTGCCCTCCACACAGACAGAGCCCCTGGGCACTCCTCTCCTCTGTGCCCTCCACACAGACAGAGCCCCTGGGCACTCCTCTCCTCTGTGCCCTCCTCACAGACAGTGCCCCTGGGCACTCCTCTCCTCTGTGCCCTCCACACAGACAGTGCCCCTGCCGGGCACTCCTCACCTCTGTGCCCTCCACACTGACAGAGCCCCTGGGCACTCCTCTCCTCTGTGCCCTCCACACAGACAGAGCCCCTGGGCACTCCTCTCCTCTGTGCCCTCCACACAGACAGAGCCCCTGGGCACTCCTCTCCTCTGTGCCCTCCACACAGACAGAGCCCCTGGGCACTCCTCTCCTCTGTGCCCTCCACACAGACAGAGCCCCTGGACACTCCTCTCCTCTGTGCCCTCCACACAGACAGAGCCCCTGGACACTCCTCTCCTCTGTGCCCTCCACACAGACAGAGCCCCTGGGCACTCCTCTCCTCTGTGCCCTCCACACAGACAGAGCCCCTGGGCACTCCTCTCCTCTGTGCCCTCCACACAGACAGAGCCCCTGGACACTCCTCTCCTCTGTGCCCTCCACACAGACAGAGCCCCTGGGCACTCCTCTCCTCTGTGCCTACCCCACAGACAGAGCCCCTGGGCACTCCTCTCCTCTGTGCCCTCCACAAAGACAGAGCAATGGGCACTCCTCTCCTCTGTGCCCTCCACACAGACAGTGCCCCTGGGCACTCCTCTCCTCTGTGCCCTCCACACAGACAGAGCCCCTGGACACTCCTCTCCTCTGTGCCCTCCTCACAGACAGAGCCCCTGGGCACTCCTCTCCTCTGTGCCCTCCACACAGACAGAGCCCCTGGACACTCCTCACCTCTGTGCCCTCCACACAGACAGAGCCCCTGGGCACTCCTCTCCTCTGTGCCCTCCACACAGACAGAGCCCCTGGGCACTCCTCTCCTCTGTGCCCTCCACACAGACAGAGCAATGGGCACTCCTCTCCTCTGTGCCCTCCACACAGACAGAGCCCCTGGACACTCCTCTCCTCTGTGCCCTCCACACAGACAGAGCAATGGGCACTCCTCTCCTCTGTGCCCTCCACACTGACAGAGCCCCTGGGCACTCCTCTCCTCTGTGCCCTCCACACAGACAGAGCCCCTGGGCACTCCTCTCCTCTGTGCCCTCCACACAGACAGAGCAATGGGCACTCCTCTCCTCTGTGCCCTCCACACAGACAGAGCCCCTGGACACTCCTCTCCTCTGTGCCCTCCACACAGACAGAGCAATGGGCACTCCTCTCCTCTGTGCCCTCCACACTGACAGAGCCCCTGGGCACTCCTCACCTCTGTGCCCTCCACACAGACAGAGCCCCTGGGCACTCCTCTCCTCTGTGCCCTCCACAAAGACAGAGCAATGGGCACTCCTCTCCTCTGTGCCCTCCACACAGACAGTGCCCCTGGGCACTCCTCTCCTCTGTGCCCTCCACACAGACAGAGCCCCTGGACACTCCTCTCCTCTGTGCCCTCCTCACAGACAGAGCCCCTGGGCACTCCTCTCCTCTGTGCCCTCCACACAGACAGAGCCCCTGGACACTCCTCACCTCTGTGCCCTCCACACAGACAGAGCCCCTGGGCACTCCTCACCTCTGTGCCCTCCACACAGACAGAGCCCCTGGGCACTCCTCTCCTCTGTGCCCTCCACACAGACAGAGCCCCTGGGCACTCCTCTCCTCTGTGCCCTCCACACAGACAGAGCCCCTGGGCACTCCTCACCTCTGTGCCCTCCACACAGACAGAGCCCCTGGGCACTCCTCTCCTCTGTGCCCTCCACACAGACAGAGCCCCTGGGGACTCCTCTCCTCTGTGCCCTCCACACAGACAGAGCCCCTGGGCACTCCTCTCCTCTGTGCCCTCCACACAGACAGAGCCCCTGGGCACTCCTCTCCTCTGTGCCCTCCACACAGACAGAGCCCCTGGGCACTCCTCTCCTCTGTGCCCTCCACACAGACAGAGCCCCTGGACACTCCTCTCCTCTGTGCCCTCCACACTGACAGAGCCCCTGGGCACTCCTCTCCTCTGTGCCCTCCACACAGACAGAGCCCCTGGGCACTCCTCTCCTCTGTGCCCTCCACACAGACAGTGCCCCTGGGCACTCCTCTCCTCTGTGCCCTCCACACAGACAGTGCCCCTGGGTACTCCTCACCTCTGTGCCCTCCACACAGACAGAGCCCCTGGGCACTCCTCACCTCTGTGCCATCCACACTGACAGAGCCCCTGGGCACTCCTCTCCTCTGTGCCCTCCACACTGACAGAGCCCCAGGGCACTCCTCTCCTCTGTGCCCTCCACACAGACAGAGCCCCTGGGCACTCCTCTCCTCTGTGCCCTCCACACTGACAGAGCCCCAGGGCACTCCTCTCCTCTGTGCCCTCCACACAGACAGAGCCCCTGGGCACTCCTCTCCTCTGTGCCGTCCACACAGACAGAGCCCCTGGGCACTCCTCTCCTCTGTGCCCTCCACACAGACAGAGCCCCTGGACACTCCTCTCCTCTGTGCCCTCCACACAGACAGAGCCCCTGGGCACTCCTCTCCTCTGTGCCCTCCACACTGACAGAACCCCTGGACACTCCTCACCTCTGTGCCCTCCACACAGACAGTGCCCCTGGACACTCCTCTCCTCTGTGCCCTCCACACTGACAGAGCCCCTGGGCACTCCTCACCTCTGTGCCCTCCACACAGACAGAGCCCCTGGGCACTCCTCACCACTGTGCCCTCCACACAGACAGAGCCCCTGGGCACTCCTCTCCTCTGTGCCCTCCACACAGACAGAGCCCCTGGGCACTCCTCTCCTCTGTGCCCTCCACACAGACAGAGCCCCTGGGCACTCCTCACCTCTGTGCCCTCCACACAGACAGAGCCCCTGGGCACTCCTCTCCTCTGTGCCCTCCACACAGACAGAGCCCCTGGGCACTCCTCTCCTCTGTGCCCTCCACACAGACAGAGCCCCTGGGCACTCCTCTCCTCTGTGCCCTCCACACAGACAGAGCCCCTGGGCACTCCTCTCCTCTGTGCCCTCCACACAGACAGAGCCCCTGGGCACTCCTCTCCTCTGTGCCCTCCACACAGACAGAGCCCCTGGACACTCCTCTCCTCTGTGCCCTCCACACTGACAGAGCCCCTGGGCACTCCTCTCCTCTGTGCCCTCCACACAGACAGAGCCCCTGGGCACTCCTCTCCTCTGTGCCCTCCACACAGACAGTGCCCCTGGGCACTCCTCTCCTCTGTGCCCTCCACACAGACAGTGCCCCTGGGTACTCCTCACCTCTGTGCCCTCCACACAGACAGAGCCCCTGGGCACTCCTCACCTCTGTGCCATCCACACTGACAGAGCCCCTGGGCACTCCTCTCCTCTGTGCCCTCCACACTGACAGAGCCCCAGGGCACTCCTCTCCTCTGTGCCCTCCACACAGACAGAGCCCCTGGGCACTCCTCTCCTCTGTGCCCTCCACACTGACAGAGCCCCAGGGCACTCCTCTCCTCTGTGCCCTCCACACAGACAGAGCCCCTGGGCACTCCTCTCCTCTGTGCCGTCCACACAGACAGAGCCCCTGGGCACTCCTCTCCTCTGTGCCCTCCACACAGACAGAGCCCCTGGACACTCCTCTCCTCTGTGCCCTCCACACAGACAGAGCCCCTGGGCACTCCTCTCCTCTGTGCCCTCCACACTGACAGAACCCCTGGACACTCCTCACCTCTGTGCCCTCCACACAGACAGTGCCCCTGGACACTCCTCACCTCTGTGCCCTCCACACAGACAGAGCCCCTGGGCACTCCTCTCCTCTGTGCCCTCCACACTGACAGAACCCCTGGACACTCCTCACCTCTGTGCCCTCCACACAGACAGAGCCCCTGGGCACTCCTCTCCTCTGTGCCCTCCAAACTGACAGAGCCCCTGGGCACTCCTCTCCTCTGTGCCCTCCAGACAGACAGAGCCCCTGGGCACTCCTCACCTCTGTGCCCTCCACACTGACAGAGCCCTGGGCACTCCTCTCCTCTGTGCCCTCCACACAGACAGAGCCCCTGGGCACTCCTCACCTCTGTGCCCTCCACACAGACAGAGCCCCTGGGCACTCCTCTCCTCTGTGCCCTCCACACAGACAGTGCCCCTGGGCACTCCTCACCTCTGTGCCCTCCACACAGACAGAGCCCCTGGGCACTCCTCTCCTCTGTGCCCTCCACACAGACAGAGCCCCTGGACACTCCTCTCCTCTGTGCCCTCCTCACAGACAGAGCCCCTGGACACTCCTCTCCTCTGTGCCCTCCTCACAGACAGAGCCCCTGGGCACTCCTCTCCTCTGTGCCCTCCACACAGACAGAGCCCCTGGGCACTCCTCTCCTCTGTGCCCTCCACACAGACAGAGCCCCTGGGCACTCCTCTCCTCTGTGCCCTCCACACAGACAGAGCCCCTGGGCACTCCTCTCCTCTGTGCCCTCCACACAGACAGAGCCCCTGGACACTCCTCTCCTCTGTGCCCTCCACACTGACAGAACCCCTGGACACTCCTCACCTCTGTGCCCTCCACACAGACAGAGCCCCTGGGCACTCCTCACCTCTGTGCCATCCACACTGACAGAGCCCCTGGGCACTCCTCTCCTCTGTGCCCTCCACACTGACAGTGCCCCTGGACACTCCTCACCTCTGTGCCATCCACACTGACAGAGCCCCTGGGCACTCCTCTCCTCTGTGCCCTCCACACAGACAGTGCCCCTGGACACTCCTCTCCTCTGTGCCCTCCACACAGACAGTGCCCCTGGACACTCCTCTCCTCTGTGCCCTCCACACAGACAGAGCCCCTGGGCACTCCTCTCCTCTGTGCCCTCCACACAGACAGAGCCCCTGGGCACTCCTCTCCTCTGTGCCCTCCACACAGACAGAGCAATGGGCACTCCTCTCCTCTGTGCCCTCCACACTGACAGAGCCCCTGGGCACTCCTCACCTCTGTGCCCTCCACACAGACAGAGCCCCTGGGCACTCCTCTCCTCTGTGCCCTCCACACAGACAGAGCAATGGGCACTCCTCTCCTCTGTGCCCTCCACACAGACAGAGCCCCTGGGCACTCCTCTCCTCTGTGCCCTCCACACAGACAGAGCAATGGGCACTCCTCTCCTCTGTGCCCTCCACACAGACAGAGCCCCTGGGCACTCCTCTCCTCTGTGCCCTCCACACAGACAGAGCCCCTGGGCACTCCTCTCCTCTGTGCCCTCCACACTGACAGAGCCCCTGGACACTCCTCTCCTCTGTGCCCTCCACACAGACAGAGCCCCTGGGCACTCCTCTCCTCTGTGCCCTCCACACAGACAGAGCCCCTGGGCACTCCTCTCCTCTGTGCCCTCCACACAGACAGAGCCCCTGGGCACTCCTCTCCTCTGTGCCCTCCACACAGACAGAGCCCCTGGGCACTCCTCTCCTCTGTGCCCTCCACACAGACAGAGCCCCTGGACACTCCTCTCCTCTGTGCCCTCCTCACAGACAGAGCCCCTGGGCACTCCTCTCCTCTGTGCCCTCCACACTGACAGAACCCCTGGACACTCCTCACCTCTGTGCCCTCCACACAGACAGAGCCCCTGGGCACTCCTCACCTCTGTGCCCTCCGCACCGACAGAGCCCCTGGCCCTCCTCTCCTCTGTGCCCTCCACACAGACAGTGCCCCTGGACACTCCTCACCTCTGTGCCATCCACACTGACAGAGCCCCTGGGCACTCCTCTCCTCCGTGCCCTCCACACTGACAGACCCCTGGGCACTCCTCTCCTCTGTGCCCTCCACACAGACAGAGCCCCTGGGCACTCCTCTCCTCTGTGCCCTCCACACAGACAGAGCCCCTGGGCACTCCTCTCTTCTGTGCCCTCCACACAGACAGAGCCCCTGGGCACTCCTCTCCTCTGTGCCCTCCACACAGACAGAGCAATGGACACTCCTCTCCTCTGTGCCCTCCACACTGACAGAGCCCCTGGGTACTCCTCTCCTCTGTGCCCTCCACACTGACAGAGCCCCTGGGCACTCCTCTCCTCTGTGCCCTCCACACAGACAGAGCCCCTGGGCACTCCTCACCTCTGTGCCATCCACACTGACAGAGCCCCTGGGCACTCCTCTCCTCTGTGCCCTCCACACAGACAGAGCCCCTGGACACTCCTCTCCTCTGTGCCCTCCACACAGACAGAGCCCCTGGGCACTCCTCTCCTCTGTGCCCTCCACACAGACAGAGCAATGGACACTCCTCTCCTCTGTGCCCTCCACACAGACAGAGCCCCTGGGCACTCCTCTCCTCTGTGCCCTCCACACAAACAGAGCCCCTAGGCACTCCTCTCCTCTGTGCCCTCCACACAGACAGTGCCCCTGGACACTCCTCACCTCTGTGCCATCCACACTGACAGAGCCCCTGGGCACTCCTCTCCTCTGTGCCCTCCACACAGACAGAGCAATGGGCACTCCTCTCCTCTGTGCCCTCCACACAGACAGAGCCCCTGGGCACTCCTCTCCTCTGTGCCCTCCACACTGACAGAGCCCCTGGGCACTCCTCTCCTCTGTGCCCTCCACAAAGACAGAGCAATGGGCACTCCTCTCCTCTGTGCCCTCCACACAGACAGAGCAATGGACACTCCTCACCTCTGTGCCCTCCACACAGACAGAGCCCCTGGGCACTCCTCACCTCTGTGCCATCCACACAGACAGAGCCCCTGGGCACTCCTCTCCTCTGTGCCCTCCACACAGACAGAGCCCCTGGGCACTCCTCTCCTCTGTGCCCTCCACACAGACAGAGCCCCTGGACACTCCTCTCCTCTGTGCCCTCCTCACAGACAGAGCCCCTGGGCACTCCTCTCCTCTGTGCCCTCCACACAGACAGAGCCCCTGGACACTCCTCACCTCTGTGCCCTCCACACAGACAGAGCCCCTGGGCACTCCTCACCTCTGTGCCATCCACACTGACAGAGCCCCTGGGCACTCCTCTCCTCTGTGCCCTCCACACAGACAGAGCCCCTGGGCACTCCTCTCCTCTGTGCCCTCCACACAGACAGAGCCCCTGGGCACTCCTCTCCTCTGTGCCCTCCACACAGACAGAGCCCCTGGGCACTCCTCTCCTCTGTGCCCTCCACACAGACAGAGCCCCTGGGCACTCCTCTCCTCTGTGCCCTCCACACAGACAGTGCCCCTGGGCACTCCTCTCCTCTGTGCCCTCCACACAGACAGTGCCCCTGGGTACTCCTCACCTCTGTGCCCTCCACACAGACAGAGCCCCTGGGCACTCCTCACCTCTGTGCCATCCACACTGACAGAGCCCCTGGGCACTCCTCTCCTCTGTGCCCTCCACACAGACAGAGCCCCTGGGCACTCCTCTCCTCTGTGCCCTCCACACTGACAGAGCCCCAGGGCACTCCTCTCCTCTGTGCCCTCCACACAGACAGAGCCCCTGGGCACTCCTCTCCTCTGTGCCGTCCACACAGACAGAGCCCCTGGGCACTCCTCTCCTCTGTGCCCTCCACACAGACAGAGCCCCTGGACACTCCTCTCCTCTGTGCCCTCCACACTGACAGAACCCCTGGACACTCCTCACCTCTGTGCCCTCCACACAGACAGTGCCCCTGGGCACTCCTCTCCTCTGTGCCCTCCACACTGACAGAGCCCCTGGGCACTCCTCTCCTCTGTGCCCTCCAGACAGACAGAGCCCCTGGGCACTCCTCACCTCTGTGCCCTCCACACTGACAGAGCCCTGGGCACTCCTCTCCTCAGTGCCCTCCACACAGACAGAGCCCCTGGGCACTCCTCTCCTCTGTGCCCTCCACACTGACAGAGCCCCTGGGCACTCCTCTCCTCTGTGCCCTCCAGACAGACAGAGCCCCTGGGCACTCCTCACCTCTGTGCCCTCCACACTGACAGAGCCCTGGGCACTCCTCTCCTCAGTGCCCTCCACACAGACAGAGCCCCTGGGCACTCCTCTCCTCTGTGCCCTCCACACAGACAGAGACCCTGGGCACTCCTCTCCTCTGTGCCCTCCACACTGACAGAGCCCCTGGGCACTCCTCTCCTCTGTGCCCTCCACACAGACAGAGCCCCTGGGCACTCCTCTCCTCTGTGCCCTCCACACAGACAGAGCCCCTGGACACTCCTCTCCTCTGTGCCCTCCACACAGACAGAGCCCCTGGACACTCCTCTCCTCTGTGCCCTCCACACTGACAGAACCCCTGGACACTCCTCACCTCTGTGCCCTCCACACAGACAGAGCCCCTGGGCACTCCTCACCTCTGTGCCATCCACACTGACAGAGCCCCTGGGCACTCCTCTCCTCTGTGCCCTCCACACAGACAGAGCCCCTGGGCACTCCTCACCTCTGTGCCCTCCACACAGACAGAGCCCCTGGGCACTCCTCTCCTCTGTGCCCTCCACACAGACAGAGCCCCTGGGCACTCCTCTCCTCTGTGCCCTCCACACAGACAGAGCCCCTGGGCACTCCTCACCTCTGTGCCCTCCACACAGACAGAGCCCCTGGGCACTCCTCACCTCTGTGCCCTCCACACAGACAGAGCCCCTGGGCACTCCTCTCCTCTGTGCCCTCCACACAGACAGAGCCCCTGGGCACTCCTCTCCTCTGTGCCCTCCACACAGACAGTGCCCCCGGACACTCCTCACCTCTGTGCCATCCACACTGACAGAGCCCCTGGGCACTCCTCTCCTCTGTGCCCTCCACACAGACAGAGCCCCTGGGCACTCCTCTCCTCTGTCCCCTCCACACAGACAGAGCCCCTGGGCACTCCTCTCCTCTGTGCCCTCCACACAGACAGAGCCCCTGGGCACTCCTCTCCTCTGTGCCCTCCACACAGACAGAGCCCCTGGGCACTCCTCACCTCTGTGCCCTCCACACAGACAGAGCCCCTGGGCACTCCTCTCCTCTGTGCTCTCCACACAGACAGTGCCCCTGGACACTCCTCTCCTCCGTGCCCTCCACACTGACAGACCCCTGGGCACTCCTCTCCTCTGTGCCCTCCACACTGACAGAGCCCCTGGGCACTCCTCTCCTCTGTGCCCTCCACACAGACAGAGCCCCTGGGCACTCCTCTCTTCTGTGCCCTCCACACAGACAGAGCCCCTGGGCACTCCTCTCCTCTGTGCCCTCCACACAGACAGAGCAACGGACACTCCTCTCCTCTGTGCCCTCCACACTGACAGAGCCCCTGGGCACTCCTCTCCTCTGTGCCCTCCACACAGACAGAGCCCCTGGGCACTCCTCACCTCTGTGCCATCCACACTGACAGAGCCCCTGGGCACTCCTCTCCTCTGTGCCCTCCACACAGACAGAGCAATGGACACTCCTCTCCTCTGTGCCCTCCACACAGACAGAGCCCCTGGACACTCCTCTCCTCTGTGCCCTCCTCACAGACAGAGCCCCTGGGCACTCCTCTCCTCTGTGCCCTCCACACAGACAGAGCCCCTGGGCACTCCTCTCCTCTGTGCCCTCCACACAGACAGTGCCCCTGGACACTCCTCACCTCTGTGCCATCCACACTGACAGAGCCCCTGGGCACTCCTCTCCTCTGTGCCCTCCACACAGACAGAGCCCCTGGGCACTCCTCTCCTCTGTGCCCTCCACACAGACAGAGCAATGGGCACTCCTCTCCTCTGTGCCCTCCACACTGACAGAGCCCCTGGGCACTCCTCACCTCTGTGCCCTCCACACAGACAGAGCCCCTGGGCACCCCTCTCCTCTGTGCCCTCCACAAAGACAGAGCAATGGGCACCCCTCTCCTCTGTGCCCTCCACACAGACAGTGCCCCTGGGCACTCCTCACCTCTGTGCCCTCCACACAGACAGAGCCCCTGGGCACTCCTCTCCTCTGTGCCCTCCACACAGACAGAGCCCCTGGGCACTCCTCTCCTCTGTGCCCTCCACACAGACAGAGCAATGGACACTCCTCACCTCTGTGCCCTCCACACAGACAGAGCCCCTGGGCACTCCTCACCTCTGTGCCATCCACACAGACAGAGCCCCTGGGCACTCCTCTCCTCTGTGCCCTCCACACAGACAGAGCCCCTGGACACTCCTCTCCTCTGTGCCCTCCTCACAGACAGAGCCCCTGGGCACTCCTCACCTCTGTGCCCTCCACACAGACAGAGCCCCTGGGCACTCCTCTCCTCTGTGCCCTCCACACAGACAGAGCCCCTGGGCACTCCTCTCCTCTGTGCCCTCCACACAGACAGAGCCCCTGGGCACTCCTCTCCTCTGTGCCCTCCACACAGACAGAGCCCCTGGACACTCCTCTCCTCTGTGCCCTCCACACAGACAGAGCCCCTGGACACTCCTCTCCTCTGTGCCCTCCACACAGACAGAGCCCCTGGGCACTCCTCTCCTCTGTGCCCTCCACACAGACAGAGCCCCTGGGCACTCCTCTCCTCTGTGCCCTCCACACAGACAGAGCCCCTGGGCACTCCTCTCCTCTGTGCCCTCCACACAGACAGAGCCCCTGGGCACTCCTCTCCTCTGTGCCCTCCACACAGACAGAGCCCCTGGGCACTCCTCTCCTCTGTGCCCTCCACACAGACAGAGCCCCTGGACACTCCTCTCCTCTGTGCCCTCCACACAGACAGAGCCCCTGGACACTCCTCTCCTCTGTGCCCTCCACACAGACAGAGCCCCTGGGCACTCCTCTCCTCTGTGCCCTCCACACAGACAGAGCCCCTGGGCACTCCTCTCCTCTGTGCCCTCCACACAGACAGAGCCCCTGGGCACTCCTCCCCTCTGTGCCCTCCACACAGACAGAGCCCTTGGGCACTCCTCTCCTCTGTGCCCTCCACACAGACAGAGCCCCTGGGCACTCCTCTCCTCTGTGCCCTCCACACAGACAGAGCCCCTGGACACTCCTCTCCTCTGTGCCCTCCACACAGACAGAGCCCCTGGACACTCCTCTCCTCTGTGCCCTCCACACAGACAGAGCCCCTGGGCACTCCTCTCCTCTGTGCCCTCCACACAGACAGAGCCCCTGGGCACTCCTCTCCTCTGTGCCCTCCACACAGACAGAGCCCCTGGGCACTCCTCTCCTCTGTCCCCTCCACACAGACAGAGCCCCTGGGCACTCCTCTCCTCTGTGCCCTCCACACAGACAGAGCCCCTGGACACTCCTCTCCTCTGTGCCCTCCTCACAGACAGAGCCCCTGGACACTCCTCACCTCTGTGCCCTCCACACTGACAGAGCCCCTGGGCACTCCTCTCCTCTGTGCCCTCCACACAGACAGAGCCCCTGGGCACTCCTCTCCTCTGTGCCCTCCACACAGACAGAGCCCCTGGGCACTCCTCACCTCTGTGCCCTCCACACAGACAGAGCCCCTGGGCACTCCTCTCCTCTGTGCCCTCCACACAGACAGTGCCCCTGGACACTCCTCTCCTCCGTGCCCTCCACACTGACAGACCCCTGGGCACTCCTCTCCTCTGTGCCCTCCACACTGACAGAGCCCCTGGGCACTCCTCTCCTCTGTGCCCTCCACACAGACAGAGCCCCTGGGCACTCCTCTCTTCTGTGCCCTCCACACAGACAGAGCCCCTGGGCACTCCTCTCCTCTGTGCCCTCCACACAGACAGAGCAACGGACACTCCTCTCCTCTGTGCCCTCCACACTGACAGAGCCCCTGGGCACTCCTCTCCTCTGTGCCCTCCACACAGACAGAGCCCCTGGGCACTCCTCACCTCTGTGCCATCCACACTGACAGAGCCCCTGGGCACTCCTCTCCTCTGTGCCCTCCACACAGACAGAGCAATGGACACTCCTCTCCTCTGTGCCCTCCACACAGACAGAGCCCCTGGACACTCCTCTCCTCTGTGCCCTCCTCACAGACAGAGCCCCTGGGCACTCCTCTCCTCTGTGCCCTCCACACAGACAGAGCCCCTGGGCACTCCTCTCCTCTGTGCCCTCCACACAGACAGTGCCCCTGGACACTCCTCACCTCTGTGCCATCCACACTGACAGAGCCCCTGGGCACTCCTCTCCTCTGTGCCCTCCACACAGACAGAGCCCCTGGGCACTCCTCTCCTCTGTGCCCTCCACACAGACAGAGCAATGGGCACTCCTCTCCTCTGTGCCCTCCACACTGACAGAGCCCCTGGGCACTCCTCACCTCTGTGCCCTCCACACAGACAGAGCCCCTGGGCACCCCTCTCCTCTGTGCCCTCCACAAAGACAGAGCAATGGGCACCCCTCTCCTCTGTGCCCTCCACACAGACAGTGCCCTTGGGCACTCCTCACCTCTGTGCCCTCCACACAGACAGAGCCCCTGGGCACTCCTCTCCTCTGTGCCCTCCACACAGACAGAGCCCCTGGGCACTCCTCTCCTCTGTGCCCTCCACACAGACAGAGCAATGGACACTCCTCACCTCTGTGCCCTCCACACAGACAGAGCCCCTGGGCACTCCTCACCTCTGTGCCATCCACACAGACAGAGCCCCTGGGCACTCCTCTCCTCTGTGCCCTCCACACAGACAGAGCCCCTGGACACTCCTCTCCTCTGTGCCCTCCTCACAGACAGAGCCCCTGGGCACTCCTCACCTCTGTGCCCTCCACACAGACAGAGCCCCTGGGCACTCCTCTCCTCTGTGCCCTCCACACAGACAGAGCCCCTGGGCACTCCTCTCCTCTGTGCCCTCCACACAGACAGAGCCCCTGGGCACTCCTCTCCTCTGTGCCCTCCACACAGACAGAGCCCCTGGACACTCCTCTCCTCTGTGCCCTCCACACAGACAGAGCCCCTGGACACTCCTCTCCTCTGTGCCCTCCACACAGACAGAGCCCCTGGGCACTCCTCTCCTCTGTGCCCTCCACACAGACAGAGCCCCTGGGCACTCCTCTCCTCTGTGCCCTCCACACAGACAGAGCCCCTGGGCACTCCTCTCCTCTGTGCCCTCCACACAGACAGAGCCCCTGGGCACTCCTCTCCTCTGTGCCCTCCACACAGACAGAGCCCCTGGGCACTCCTCTCCTCTGTGCCCTCCACACAGACAGAGCCCCTGGGCACTCCTCTCCTCTGTGCCCTCCACACAGACAGAGCCCCTGGACACTCCTCTCCTCTGTGCCCTCCACACAGACAGAGCCCCTGGACACTCCTCTCCTCTGTGCCCTCCACACAGACAGAGCCCCTGGGCACTCCTCTCCTCTGTGCCCTCCACACAGACAGAGCCCCTGGGCACTCCTCTCCTCTGTGCCCTCCACACAGACAGAGCCCCTGGGCACTCCTCTCCTCTGTGCCCTCCACACAGACAGAGCCCCTGGGCAATCCTCTCCTCTGTGCCCTCCACACAGACAGAGCCCCTGGGCACTCCTCTCCTCTGTGCCCTCCACACAGACAGAGCCCCTGGACACTCCTCTCCTCTGTGCCCTCCACACAGACAGAGCCCCTGGACACTCCTCTCCTCTGTGCCCTCCACACAGACAGAGCCCCTGGGCACTCCTATCCTCTGTGCCGTCCACACAGACAGAGCCCCTGGGCACTCCTCTCCTCTGTGCCCTCCACACAGACAGAGCCCCTGGACACTCCTCTCCTCTGTGCCCTCCACACTGACAGAACCCGTGGACACTCCTCACCTCTGTGCCCTCCACACAGACAGTGCCCCTGGGCACTCCTCACCTCTGTGCCCTCCACACAGACAGAGCCCCTGGGCACTCCTCTCCTCTGTGCCCTCCACACTGACAGAGCCCCTGGGCACTCCTCTCCTCTGTGCCCTCCAGACAGACAGAGCCCCTGGGCACTCCTCACCTCTGTGCCCTCCACACTGACAGAGCCCTGGGCACTCCTCTCCTCAGTGCCCTCCACACAGACAGAGCCCCTGGGCACTCCTCTCCTCTGTGCCCTCCACACAGACAGAGCCCCTGGGCACTCCTCTCCTCTGTGCCCTCCACACAGACAGAGCCCCTGGACACTCCTCTCCTCTGTGCCCTCCACACAGACAGAGCCCCTGGGCACTCCTCTCCTCTGTGCCCTCCACACAGACAGAGCCCCTGGGCACTCCTCACCTCTGTGCCCTCCACACAGACAGAGCCCCTGGGCACTCCTCTCCTCTTCTCTGCCCTCCACACAGACAGTGCCCCTGGGCACTCCTCACCTCTGTGCCCTCCACACAGACAGAGCCCCTGGGCACTCCTCACCTCTGTGCCCTCCACACTGACAGAGCCCTGGGCACTCCTCTCCTCAGTGCCCTCTACACAGACAGAGCCCCTGGGCACTCCTCTCCTCTGTGCCCTCCACACAGACAGAGCCCCTGGGCACTCCTCACCTCTGTGCCCTCCACACAGACAGAGCCCCTGGGCACTCCTCTCCTCTTCTCTGCCCTCCACACAGACAGAGCCCCTGGGCACTCCTCTCCTCTGTGCCCTCCACACAGACAGAGCCCCTGGACACTCCTCTCCTCTGTGCCCTCCTCACAGACAGAACCCCTGGACACTCCTCACCTCTGTGCCCTCCACACAGACAGAGCCCCTGGGCACTCCTCACCTCTGTGCCATCCACACTGACAGAGCCCCTGGGCACTCCTCTCCTCTGTGCCCTCCACACAGACAGTGCCCCTGGACACTCCTCTCCTCTGTGCCCTCCACACAGACAGTGCCCCTGGACACTCCTCTCCTCTGTGCCCTCCACACAGACAGAGCCCCTGGGCACTCCTCTCCTCTGTGCCCTCCACACAGACAGAGCCCCTGGGCACTCCTCTCCTCTGTGCCCTCCACACAGACAGAGCAATGGGCACTCCTCTCCTCTGTGCCCTCCACACTGACAGAGCCCCTGGGCACTCCTCTCCTCTGTGCCCTCCACACTGACAGAGCCCCTGGGCACTCCTCACCTCTGTGCCCTCCACACAGACAGTGCCCCTGGGCACTCCTCTCCTCTGTGCCCTCCACACAGACAGAGCCCCTGGGCACTCCTCTCCTCTGTGCCCTCCACACAGACAGAGCCCCTGGGCACTCCTCTCCTCTGTGCCCTCCACACAGACAGAGCCCCTGGGCACTCCTCTCCTCTGTCCCCTCCACACAGACAGAGCCCCTGGGCACTCCTCTCCTCTGTGCCCTCCACACAGACAGAGCCCCTGGACACTCCTCTCCTCTGTGCCCTCCTCACAGACAGAGCCCCTGGGCACTCCTCTCCTCTGTGCCCTCCACACTGACAGAACCCCTGGACACTCCTCACCTCTGTGCCCTCCACACAGACAGAGCCCCTGGGCACTCCTCTCCTCTGTGCCCTCCACACAGACAGAGCCCCTGGGCACTCCTCACCTCTGTGCCCTCCACACAGACAGAGCCCCTGGGCACTCCTCTCCTCTGTGCCCTCCACACAGACAGTGCCCCTGGACACTCCTCACCTCTGTGCCATCCACACTGACAGAGCCCCTGGGCACTCCTCTCCTCCGTGCCCTCCACACTGACAGACCCCTGGGCACTCCTCTCCTCTGTGCCCTCCACACTGACAGAGCCCCTGGGCACTCCTCTCCTCTGTGCCCTCCACACAGACAGAGCCCCTGGGCACTCCTCTCTTCTGTGCCCTCCACACAGACAGAGCCCCTGGGCACTCCTCTCCTCTGTGCCCTCCACACAGACAGAGCAATGGACACTCCTCTCCTCTGTGCCCTCCACACTGACAGAGCCCCTGGGTACTCCTCTCCTCTGTGCCCTCCACACTGACAGAGCCCCTGGGCACTCCTCTCCTCTGTGCCATCCACACTGACAGAGCCCCTGGGCACTCCTCTCCTCTGTGCCCTCCACACAGACAGAGCCCCTGGACACTCCTCTCCTCTGTGCCCTCCACACAGACAGAGCCCCTGGGCACTCCTCTCCTCTGTGCCCTCCACACAGACAGAGCAATGGACACTCCTCTCCTCTGTGCCCTCCACACAGACAGAGCCCCTGGGCACTCCTCACCTCTGTGCCATCCACACTGACAGAGCCCCTGGGCACTCCTCTCCTCTGTGCCCTCCACACAGACAGAGCCCCTGGACACTCCTCTCCTCTGTGCCCTCCACACAGACAGAGCCCCTGGGCACTCCTCTCCTCTGTGCCCTCCACACAGACAGAGCAATGGACACTCCTCTCCTCTGTGCCCTCCACACTGACAGAGCCCCTGGGCACTCCTCTCCTCTGTGCCCTCCTCACAGACAGAGCCCCTGGGCACTCCTCTCCTCTGTGCCCTCCACACAGACAGAGCCCCTGGGCACTCCTCTCCTCTGTGCCCTCCACACAGACAGTGCCCCTGGGCACTCCTCTCCTCTGTGCCCTCCACACAGACAGAGCCCCTGGGCACTCCTCTCCTCTGTGCCCTCCACACAGACAGTGCCCCTGGACACTCCTCACCTCTGTGCCATCCACACTGACAGAGCCCCTGGGCACTCCTCTCCTCTGTGCCCTCCACAAAGACAGAGCAATGGGCACTCCTCTCCTCTGTGCCCTCCACACAGACAGAGCCCCTGGACACTCCTCTCCTCTGTGCCCTCCACACTGACAGAGCCCCTGGGCACTCCTCTCCTCTGTGCCCTCCACACTGACAGAGCCCCTGGGCACTCCTCTCCTCTGTGCCCTCCACACAGACAGTGCCCCTGGGCACTCCTCACCTCTGTGCCCTCCACACAGACAGAGCCCCTGGGCACTCCTCTCCTCTGTGCCCTCCACACAGACAGAGCCCCTGGACACTCCTCTCCTCTGTGCCCTCCTCACAGACAGAGCCCCTGGGCACTCCTCACCTCTGTGCCCTCCACACAGACAGTGCCCCTGGGCACTTCTCTCCTCTGTGCCCTCCACACAGACAGTGCCCCTGGGCACTCCTCACCTCTGTGCCCTCCACTCAGACAGAGCCCCTGGGCACTCCTCTCCTCTGTGCCCTCCACACAGACAGAGCCCCTGGGCACTCCTCTCCTCTGTGCCCTCCACACAGACAGAGCCCCTGGGCACTCCTCTCCTCTGTGCCCTCCACACTGACAGAACCCCTGGACACTCCTCACCTCTGTGCCATCCACACTGACAGAGCCCCTGGGCACTCCTCTCCTCTGTGCCCTCCACACAGACAGAGCAATGGGCACTCCTCTCCTCTGTGCCCTCCACACAAACAGAGCCCCTGGGCACTCCTCACCTCTGTGCCCTCCACACAGACAGAGCCCCTGGGCACTCCTCTCCTCTGTGCCCTCCACACAGACAGAGCAATGGGCACTCCTCTCCTCTGTGCCCTCCACACTGACAGAGCCCCTGGGCACTCCTCTCCTCTGTGCCCTCCACACAGACAGAGCCCCTGGGCACTCCTCTCCTCTGTGCCCTCCACACAGACAGAGCCCCTGGGCACTCCTCTCCTCTGTGCCCTCCTCACAGACAGAGCCCCTGCCTGGCACTCCTCTCCTCTGTGCCCTCCACACAGACAGAGCCCCTGGGCACTCCACTCCTCTGTGCCCTCCACACAGACAGAGCCCCTGGGCACTCCTCACCTCTGTGCCCTCCACACAGACAGTGCCCCTGGGCACTCCTCTCCTCTGTGCCCTCCACACAGACAGAGCCCCTGGGCACTCCTCTCCTCTGTGCCCTCCACACAGACAGAGCCCCTGGGCACTCCTCTCCTCTGTGCCCTCCTCACAGACAGAGCCCCTGCCTGGCACTCCTCACCTCTGTGCCCTCCACACAGACAGAGCCCCTGGGCACTCCTCTCCTCTGTGCCCTCCACACAGACAGAGCCCCTGGGCACTCCTCTCCTCTGTGCCCTCCTCACAGACAGAGCCCCTGCCTGGCACTCCTCACCTCTGTGCCCTCCACACAGACAGAGCCCCTGGGCACTCCTCTCCTCTGTGCCCTCCACACAGACAGAGCCCCTGGGCACTCCTCTCCTCTGTGCCCTCCTCACTGACAGAGCCCCTGGGCACTCCTCTCCTCTGTGCCCTCCACACAGACAGAGCCCCTGGGCACTCCTCTCCTCTGTGCCCTCCACACTGACAGAACCCCTGGACACTCCTCACCTCTGTGCCCTCCACACAGACAGAGCCCCTGGGCACTCCTCACCTCTGTGCCATCCACACAGACAGAGCCCCTGGGCACTCCTCTCCTCTGTGCCCTCCACACAGACAGAGCAATGGGCACTCCTCTCCTCTGTGCCCTCCACACTGACAGAGCCCCTGGGCACTCCTCTCCTCTGTGCCCTCCACACAGACAGAGCCCCTGGGCACTCCTCTCCTCTGTGCCCTCCACACAGACAGAGCCCCTGGGCACTCCTCTCCTCTGTGCCCTCCTCACAGACAGAGCCCCTGCCTGGCACTCCTCACCTCTGTGCCCTCCTCACAAACAGAGCCCCTGGGCACTCCTCTCCTCTGTGCCCTCCACACAGACAGAGCCCCTGGGCACTCCTCACCTCTGTGCCCTCCACACAGACAGTGCCCCTGGGCACTCCTCTCCTCTGTGCCCTCCACACAGACAGAGCCACTGGGCACTCCTCTCCTCTGTGCCCTCCACACAGACAGAGCCCCTGGGCACTCCTCTCCTCTGTGCCCTCCACACAGACAGAGCCCCTGGGCACTCCTCTCCTCTGTGCCCTCCACACAGACAGAGCCCCTGGGCACTCCTCTCCTCTGTGCCCTCCACACAGACAGAGCCCCTGGGCACTCCTCTCCTCTGTGCCCTCCACACAGACAGAGCCCCTGGGCACTCCTCTCCTCTGTGCCCTCCTCACTGACAGAGCCCCTGGGCACTCCTCACCTCTGTGCCCTCCACACTGACAGAGCCCCTGGGCACTCCTCTCCTCTGTGCCCTCCACACAGACAGAGCAATGGGCACTCCTCACCTCTGTGCCCTCCACACAGACAGAGCCCCTGGACACTCCTTACCTCTGTGCCCTCCACACAGACAGAGCCCCTGGGCACTCCTCTCCTCTGTGCCCTCCACACAGACAGAGCCCCTGGGCACTCCTCTCCTCTGTGCCCTCCACACAGACAGAGCCCCTGGGCACTCCTCTCCTCTGTCCCCTCCACACAGACAGAGCCCCTGGGCACTCCTCTCCTCTGTGCCCTCCACACAGACAGAGCCCCTGGACACTCCTCTCCTCTGTGCCCTCCTCACAGACAGAGCCCCTGGACACTCCTCACCTCTGTGCCCTCCACACTGACAGAGCCCCTGGGCACTCCTCTCCTCTGTGCCCTCCACACAGACAGAGCCCCTGGGCACTCCTCACCTCTGTGCCCTCCACACAGACAGAGCCCCTGGGCACTCCTCTCCTCTGTGCCCTCCACACAGACAGTGCCCCTGGACACTCCTCTCCTCCGTGCCCTCCACACTGACAGACCCCTGGGCACTCCTCTCCTCTGTGCCCTCCACACTGACAGAGCCCCTGGGCACTCCTCTCCTCTGTGCCCTCCACACAGACAGAGCCCCTGGGCACTCCTCTCTTCTGTGCCCTCCACACAGACAGAGCCCCTGGGCACTCCTCTCCTCTGTGCCCTCCACACAGACAGAGCAACGGACACTCCTCTCCTCTGTGCCCTCCACACTGACAGAGCCCCTGGGCACTCCTCTCCTCTGTGCCCTCCACACAGACAGAGCCCCTGGGCACTCCTCACCTCTGTGCCATCCACACTGACAGAGCCCCTGGGCACTCCTCTCCTCTGTGCCCTCCACACAGACAGAGCAATGGACACTCCTCTCCTCTGTGCCCTCCACACAGACAGAGCCCCTGGACACTCCTCTCCTCTGTGCCCTCCTCACAGACAGAGCCCCTGGGCACTCCTCTCCTCTGTGCCCTCCACACAGACAGAGCCCCTGGGCACTCCTCTCCTCTGTGCCCTCCACACAGACAGTGCCCCTGGACACTCCTCACCTCTGTGCCATCCACACTGACAGAGCCCCTGGGCACTCCTCTCCTCTGTGCCCTCCACACAGACAGAGCCCCTGGGCACTCCTCTCCTCTGTGCCCTCCACACAGACAGAGCAATGGGCACTCCTCTCCTCTGTGCCCTCCACACTGACAGAGCCCCTGGGCACTCCTCACCTCTGTGCCCTCCACACAGACAGAGCCCCTGGGCACCCCTCTCCTCTGTGCCCTCCACAAAGACAGAGCAATGGGCACCCCTCTCCTCTGTGCCCTCCACACAGACAGTGCCCTTGGGCACTCCTCACCTCTGTGCCCTCCACACAGACAGAGCCCCTGGGCACTCCTCTCCTCTGTGCCCTCCACACAGACAGAGCCCCTGGGCACTCCTCTCCTCTGTGCCCTCCACACAGACAGAGCAATGGACACTCCTCACCTCTGTGCCCTCCACACAGACAGAGCCCCTGGGCACTCCTCACCTCTGTGCCATCCACACAGACAGAGCCCCTGGGCACTCCTCTCCTCTGTGCCCTCCACACAGACAGAGCCCCTGGACACTCCTCTCCTCTGTGCCCTCCTCACAGACAGAGCCCCTGGGCACTCCTCACCTCTGTGCCCTCCACACAGACAGAGCCCCTGGGCACTCCTCTCCTCTGTGCCCTCCACACAGACAGAGCCCCTGGACACTCCTCTCCTCTGTGCCCTCCACACAGACAGAGCCCCTGGGCACTCCTCTCCTCTGTGCCCTCCACACAGACAGAGCCCCTGGACACTCCTCTCCTCTGTGCCCTCCACACAGACAGAGCCCCTGGACACTCCTCTCCTCTGTGCCCTCCACACAGACAGAGCCCCTGGGCACTCCTCTCCTCTGTGCCCTCCACACAGACAGAGCCCCTGGGCACTCCTCTCCTCTGTGCCCTCCACACAGACAGAGCCCCTGGGCACTCCTCTCCTCTGTGCCCTCCACACAGACAGAGCCCCTGGGCACTCCTCTCCTCTGTGCCCTCCACACAGACAGAGCCCCTGGACACTCCTCTCCTCTGTGCCCTCCACACAGACAGAGCCCCTGGACACTCCTCTCCTCTGTGCCCTCCACACAGACAGAGCCCCTGGGCACTCCTCTCCTCTGTGCCCTCCACACAGACAGAGCCCCTGGGCACTCCTCTCCTCTGTGCCCTCCACACAGACAGAGCCCCTGGGCACTCCTCTCCTCTGTGCCCTCCACACAGACAGAGCCCCTGGGCAATCCTCTCCTCTGTGCCCTCCACACAGACAGAGCCCCTGGGCACTCCTCTCCTCTGTGCCCTCCACACAGACAGAGCCCCTGGACACTCCTCTCCTCTGTGCCCTCCACACAGACAGAGCCCCTGGACACTCCTCTCCTCTGTGCCCTCCACACAGACAGAGCCCCTGGGCACTCCTCACCTCTGTGCCCTCCACACAGACAGAGCCCCTGGGCACTCCTCTCCTCTGTGCCCTCCACACAGACAGAGCCCCTGGGCACTCCTCTCCTCTGTGCCCTCCACACAGACAGAGCCCCTGGGCACTCCTCTCCTCTGTGCCCTCCACACAGACAGAGCCCCTGGGCACTCCTCTCCTCTGTGCCCTCCACACAGACAGAGCCCCTGGACACTCCTCTCCTCTGTGCCCTCCACACAGACAGAGCCCCTGGACACTCCTCTCCTCTGTGCCCTCCACACTGACAGAGCCCCTGGGCACTCCTCTCCTCTGTGCCCTCCACACAGACAGAGCCCCTGGGCACTCCTCTCCTCTGTGCCCTCCACACAGACAGTGCCCCTGGGCACTCCTCTCCTCTGTGCCCTCCACACAGACAGAGCCCCTGGGCACTCCTCACCTCTGTGCCATCCACACAGACAGAGCCCCTGGGCACTCCTCTCCTCTGTGCCCTCCACACAGACAGAGCCCCTGGGCACTCCTCTCCTCTGTGCCCTCCACACAGACAGAGCCCCTGGGCACTCCTCACCTCTGTGCCCTCCACACAGACAGAGCCCCTGGGCACTCCTATCCTCTGTGCCGTCCACACAGACAGAGCCCCTGGGCACTCCTCTCCTCTGTGCCCTCCACACAGACAGAGCCCCTGGGCACTCCTCTCCTCTGTGCCCTCCACACAGACAGAGCCCCTGGGCACTCCTATCCTCTGTGCCGTCCACACAGACAGAGCCCCTGGGCACTCCTCTCCTCTGTGCCCTCCACACAGACAGAGCCCCTGGACACTCCTCTCCTCTGTGCCCTCCACACTGACAGAACCCATGGACACTCCTCACCTCTGTGCCCTCCACACAGACAGTGCCCCTGGGCACTCCTCACCTCTGTGCCCTCCACACAGACAGAGCCCCTGGGCACTCCTCTCCTCTGTGCCCTCCACACTGACAGAGCCCCTGGGCACTCCTCTCCTCTGTGCCCTCCAGACAGACAGAGCCCCTGGGCACTCCTCACCTCTGTGCCCTCCACACTGACAGAGCCCTGGGCACTCCTCTCCTCAGTGCCCTCCACACAGACAGAGCCCCTGGGCACTCCTCTCCTCTGTGCCCTCCACACAGACAGAGCCCCTGGGCACTCCTCTCCTCTGTGCCCTCCACACAGACAGAGCCCCTGGACACTCCTCTCCTCTGTGCCCTCCACACAGACAGAGCCCCTGGGCACTCCTCTCCTCTGTGCCCTCCACACAGACAGAGCCCCTGGGCACTCCTCACCTCTGTGCCCTCCACACAGACAGAGCCCCTGGGCACTCCTCTCCTCTTCTCTGCCCTCCACACAGACAGTGCCCCTGGGCACTCCTCACCTCTGTGCCCTCCACACAGACAGAGCCCCTGGGCACTCCTCACCTCTGTGCCCTCCACACTGACAGAGCCCTGGGCACTCCTCTCCTCAGTGCCCTCTACACAGACAGAGCCCCTGGGCACTCCTCTCCTCTGTGCCCTCCACACAGACAGAGCCCCTGGGCACTCCTCACCTCTGTGCCCTCCACACAGACAGAGCCCCTGGGCACTCCTCTCCTCTTCTCTGCCCTCCACACAGACAGAGCCCCTGGGCACTCCTCTCCTCTGTGCCCTCCACACAGACAGAGCCCCTGGACACTCCTCTCCTCTGTGCCCTCCTCACAGACAGAACCCCTGGACACTCCTCACCTCTGTGCCCTCCACACAGACAGAGCCCCTGGGCACTCCTCACCTCTGTGCCATCCACACTGACAGAGCCCCTGGGCACTCCTCTCCTCTGTGCCCTCCACACAGACAGTGCCCCTGGACACTCCTCTCCTCTGTGCCCTCCACACAGACAGTGCCCCTGGACACTCCTCTCCTCTGTGCCCTCCACACAGACAGAGCCCCTGGGCACTCCTCTCCTCTGTGCCCTCCACACAGACAGAGCCCCTGGGCACTCCTCTCCTCTGTGCCCTCCACACAGACAGAGCAATGGGCACTCCTCTCCTCTGTGCCCTCCACACAGACAGAGCCCCTGGGCACTCCTCACCTCTGTGCCATCCACACTGACAGAGCCCCTGGGCACTCCTCTCCTCTGTGCCCTCCACACTGACAGAGCCCCTGGGCACTCCTCACCTCTGTGCCCTCCACACAGACAGTGCCCCTGGGCACTCCTCTCCTCTGTGCCCTCCACACAGACAGAGCCCCTGGGCACTCCTCTCCTCTGTGCCCTCCACACAGACAGAGCCCCTGGGCACTCCTCTCCTCTGTGCCCTCCACACAGACAGAGCCCCTGGGCACTCCTCTCCTCTGTCCCCTCCACACAGACAGAGCCCCTGGGCACTCCTCTCCTCTGTGCCCTCCACACAGACAGAGCCCCTGGACACTCCTCTCCTCTGTGCCCTCCTCACAGACAGAGCCCCTGGGCACTCCTCTCCTCTGTGCCCTCCACACTGACAGAACCCCTGGACACTCCTCACCTCTGTGCCCTCCACACAGACAGAGCCCCTGGGCACTCCTCTCCTCTGTGCCCTCCACACAGACAGAGCCCCTGGGCACTCCTCACCTCTGTGCCCTCCACACAGACAGAGCCCCTGGGCACTCCTCTCCTCTGTGCCCTCCACACAGACAGTGCCCCTGGACACTCCTCACCTCTGTGCCATCCACACTGACAGAGCCCCTGGGCACTCCTCTCCTCCGTGCCCTCCACACTGACAGACCCCTGGGCACTCCTCTCCTCTGTGCCCTCCACACTGACAGAGCCCCTGGGCACTCCTCTCCTCTGTGCCCTCCACACAGACAGAGCCCCTGGGCACTCCTCTCTTCTGTGCCCTCCACACAGACAGAGCCCCTGGGCACTCCTCTCCTCTGTGCCCTCCACACAGACAGAGCAATGGACACTCCTCTCCTCTGTGCCCTCCACACTGACAGAGCCCCTGGGTACTCCTCTCCTCTGTGCCCTCCACACTGACAGAGCCCCTGGGCACTCCTCTCCTCTGTGCCCTCCACACAGACAGAGCCCCTGGGCACTCCTCACCTCTGTGCCATCCACACTGACAGAGCCCCTGGGCACTCCTCTCCTCTGTGCCCTCCACACAGACAGAGCCCCTGGACACTCCTCTCCTCTGTGCCCTCCACACAGACAGAGCCCCTGGGCACTCCTCTCCTCTGTGCCCTCCACACAGACAGAGCAATGGACACTCCTCTCCTCTGTGCCCTCCACACTGACAGAGCCCCTGGGCACTCCTCTCCTCTGTGCCCTCCACACAGACAGAGCCCCTGGACACTCCTCTCCTCTGTGCCCTCCACACAGACAGAGCCCCTGGGCACTCCTCTCCTCTGTGCCCTCCACACAGACAGAGCCCCTGGGCACTCCTCTCCTCTGTGCCCTCCACACAGACAGTGCCCCTGGGCACTCCTCACCTCTGTGCCCTCCACACAGACAGAGCCCCTGGACACTCCTCTCCTCTGTGCCCTCCACACAGACAGAGCCCCTGGGCACTCCTCTCCTCTGTGCCCTCCACACAGACAGAGCCCCTGGACACTCCTCTCCTCTGTGCCCTCCTCACAGACAGAGCCCCTGGGCACTCCTCTCCTCTGTGCCCTCCACACAGACAGAGCCCCTGGGCACTCCTCACCTCTGTGCCCTCCACACAGACAGAGCCCCTGGGCACTCCTCTCCTCTGTGCCCTCCACACAGACAGAGCCCCTGGGCACTCCTCACCTCTGTGCCCTCCACACAGACAGAGCCCCTGGGCACTCCTCTCCTCTGTGCCCTCCACACAGACAGAGCCCCTGGGCACTCCTCTCCTCTGTGCCCTCCACACAGACAGAGCCCCTGGGCACTCCTCACCTCTGTGCCCTCCACACAGACAGAGCCCCTGGACACTCCTCACCTCTGTGCCATCCACACTGACAGAGCCCCTGGGCACTCCTCTCCTCTGTGCCCTCCACACAGACAGAGCCCCTGGGCACTCCTCACCTCTGTGCCCTCCACACAGACAGTGCCCCTGGACACTCCTCACCTCTGTGCCATCCACACTGACAGAGCCCCTGGGCACTCCTCTCCTCTGTGCCCTCCACACAGACAGAGCCCCTGGGCACTCCTCTCCTCTGTGCCCTCCACACAGACAGAGCAATGGGCACTCCTCTCCTCTGTGCCCTCCACACTGACAGAGCCCCTGGGCACTCCTCTCCTCTGTGCCCTCCACACAGACAGAGCCCCTGGGCACTCCTCTCCTCTGTGCCCTCCACACTGACAGAGCCCCTGGACACTCCTCTCCTCTGTGCCCTCCACACAGACAGAGCAATGGGCACTCCTCTCCTCTGTGCCCTCCACACTGACAGAGCCCCTGGGCACTCCTCTCCTCTGTGCCCTCCACACAGACAGAGCCCCTGGGCACTCCTCTCCTCTGTGCCCTCCACACAGACAGAGCCCCTGGGCACTCCTCACCTCTGTGCCATCCACACTGACAGAGCCCCTGGGCACTCCTCTCCTCTGTGCCCTCCACACAGACAGAGCCCCTGGGCACTCCTCACCTCTGTGCCATCCACACTGACAGAGCCCCTGGGCACTCCTCTCCTCTGTGCCCTCCACACAGACAGAGCCCCTGGGCACTCCTCTCCTCTGTGCCCTCCACACAGACAGAGCCCCTGGGCACTCCTCTCCTCTGTGCCCTCCACACAGACAGAGCCCCTGCCTGGCACTCCTCTCCTCTGTGCCCTCCACACAGACAGAGCCCCTGGACACTCCTCTCCTCTGTGCCCTCCACACTGACAGAGCCCCTGGACACTCCTCTCCTCTGTGCCCTCCTCACAGACAGAGCCCCTGCCTGGCACTCCTCACCTCTGTGCCCTCCACACAGACAGAGCCCCTGGGCACTCCTCTCCTCTGTGCCCTCCACACAGACAGAGCCCCTGGGCACTCCTCTCCTCTGTGCCCTCCTCACTGACAGAGCCCCTGGGCACTCCTCACCTCTGTGCCCTCCACACTGACAGAGCCCCTGGGCACTCCTCTCCTCTGTGCCCTCCACACAGACAGAGCAATGGGCACTCCTCACCTCTGTGCCCTCCACACAGACAGAGCCCCTGGACACTCCTTACCTCTGTGCCCTCCACACAGACAGAGCCCCTGGGCACTCCTCTCCTCTGTCCCCTCCACACAGACAGAGCCCCTGGGCACTCCTCTCCTCTGTGCCCTCCACACAGACAGAGCCCCTGGGCACTCCTCTCCTCTGTGCCCTCCACACAGACAGAGCCCCTGGACACTCCTCTCCTCTGTGCCCTCCACACAGACAGAGCCCCTGGGCACTCCTCTCCTCTGTGCCTACCCCACAGACAGAGCCCCTGGGCACTCCTCTCCTCTGTGCCCTCCACACTGACAGAGCCCCTGGGCACTCCTCTCCTCTGTGCCCTCCACACAGACAGAGCCCCTGGGCACTCCTCACCTCTGTGCCCTCCACACTGACAGAGCCCCTGGGCACTCCTCACCTCTGTGCCCTCCACACAGACAGAGCCCCTGGACACTCCTCTCCTCTGTGCCCTCCACACAGACAGAGCCCCTGGGCACTCCTCACCTCTGTGCCCTCCACACAGACAGAGCCCCTGGGCACTCCTCTCCTCTGTGCCTACCCCACAGACAGAGCCCCTGGGCACTCCTCTCCTCAGTGCCCTCCACACAGACAGAGCCCCTGGGCACTCCTCTCCTCTGTGCCCTCCACACTGACAGTGCCCCTGGACACTCCTCTCCTCTGTGCCCTCCACACAGACAGAGCCCCTGGGCACTCCTCACCTCTGTGCCCTCCACACAGACAGAGCCCCTGGGCACTCCTCTCCTCTGTGCCCTCCACACAGACAGAGCCCCTGGGCACTCCTCTCCTCTGTGCCCTCCACACAGACAGAGCCCCTGGGCACTCCTCACCTCTGTGCCCTCCACACAGACAGAGCCCCTGGGCATTCCTCTCCTCTGTGCCCTCCACACAGACAGAGCCCCTGGGCACTCCTCACCTCTGTGCCCTCCACACAGACAGAGCCCCTGGGCACTCCTCACCTCTGTGCCCTCCTCACAGACAGAGCCCCTGGACACTCCTCTCCTCTGTGCCCTCCACACAGACAGAGCCCCTGGGCACTCCTCTGCTCTGTGCCCTCCACACAGACAGAGCCCCTGGACACTCCTCTGCTCTGTGCCCTCCACACAGACAGAGCCCCTGGGCACTCCTCTGCTCTGTGCCCTCCACACAGACAGAGCCCCTGGGCACTCCTCTCCTCTGTGCCCTCCACACAGACAGAGCCCCTGGGCACTCCTCACCTCTGTGCCCTCCACACAGACAGTGCCCATCGGGACTCCTCTCCTCTGTGCCCTTCCCACGGACAGAGCCCTTAGGCACTCCCCCTGCAGTCTATGGGCCTGATGGTGCTGGGGAATGCTTATAGCAGCTGTCTCCTCAGTGGGAGACAGCTGGGTTCTCAGGGTGCTCTCAGGTGCCAGCTGAAGGCCTTTGAGACAGGCAACCTTTCCTTGAGGGTGGCAGCCTTGAGGGCAGAAAACCCCTTCTGCCTGTGTTCTGCCCCTTTTGGCAGCTCTTCCCTCTGGACGCTCTTGAGGCTGGAATCCTTCCTTGTCTCCGCACTTGCTCTTCCTTCTCCAAGAGCTGCTTCTGGTGGAGGAAGAACGTGAAGAGGGAACTGCCGCAGGGCTTTCATGTCAGACTGAGGCCCACCTTGTGGGGCAGTGACGGAAGACTCGATGCAGGAGGAGACGCTCTGGCACAGCACCCACACTGGGCCTCAGAGGCCAGTCCAGCATCTGGTGACCCTCACTCTGTCAGATGTTGGCACAGGTCCCTGTTTCTCCCTTCCTTCCTTCCTTCCTTCCTTCCTTCCTTCCTTCCTTCCTTCCTTCCTTTCTTTCTTTCTTTCTTTCTTTCTTTCTTTCTTTCTTTCTCTTTTTCTTTTTTATGGTCACTAGAGTCATTGCTTGGACTCTGCCTGCAAGACAAATGCCTGGCTCCCAGCGCCTTTTTTTTCCTTTTTACTTGATAGGACAGAGAGACATTGAGAGAACAGGGGAGACAGAAGGACCCCTTGTGAAGCCCCTCGCCCCACAGGTGGGTTCAGGGGCTTGACCTCAGGTTCGAGAGCATGGTAGCTTGTGCACTCTCTCCGATGCACCCCTGCCCAGAGACTCAGGATTTAAAGTCTGGCCTCATGAGTTCAGAAACCCATCTTGCCCCTGGCTAGCAGCAGAAGCATGGGAGAGACTGTGACCTGAGCCTCCTGCTCCCTCCTCTATCCCCCCCTCCCTCTTCCTCCTCCTCTCCTTCCCTTCCCATTCCTTTCCCTCCCCTCTTTCTCTCCCTCCCCCTCCCTCTCTCCCTCTCCCTCTCCTTCCCACTCCCCCTCTCCTGTATAAGGACCTAGTGAAAGTCCAGCCGTCTGCAAACTGGGAAGAAGAGGGCCCCTTCTTGGACCCTGACATGCTGGCATCCAGATGCCAAACTTTGAGTCTCCAGACATGAGAAAACCATCTTTTGTCACTGTGTCGCCCAGAAGAAGACAAGGCCCAGGACACAAGGCGACAGCCCTAGAGACACAAGGATGTCAGAGGCACAGCCCCCTTTTAACACCACCCTGGGGACAACCCCACGGCCTCATACGTGCCCATCACCCAGTGAGAAGAGAGGGGGAGCGGGCAGGGCTCAGAGCCACCACAGCACTTGCGCTGCCCCTGAGGCACATGGAGTCCACGGTGCTGCAGCTTGAACCCAGGGCCTCGGACACAGCTGGCAGCACCCTGCCAGGTTAGCCGTCTCCTCGACACAGCCCTCTGACAGTTTTTACAGAGAGGACATCACCTGTGAGGACACCAGCCACCACCCTGCCCTTCTCCTCGGAGGAGTCTGCGCGAGAGAGGTGCAGTCACGTGCTCACAGGCCCCTGTGGCTGTGGAACAGCCACAGGCTGGAAACACCTCGAACCCTCCACAGGCGAGTGGCCGATTGGCCTGGGCACCTCCTGCCCCACGGCCTTGACCGGATGCCGTACCCCCGGACCTGCCGCCAGGAGGGGGCTCTGACTGGGGCCGCAGCCCTGGCACCCTGGGCCCTGGGGTAGGAGGGGCAGCTGGAGGGGCCGCGGCCTGGATGCCGAGTCAGCCAGGCTGAGGGGAGGAGGCTGTGACGCTAGCTACCTCTGCACTGCTCTCGGAGGACCGTGGCCTGTGCTTGGCGCTGGATGTCGCTTGGTGACACTGCTTGCGCTGGGCGTCTTTATTTGGTTCACGCCCTCCGGACAGTCCTGAGCGAGCTGAGCTGGTGCTCAGTAGTGTTAGTATGTGCTGTCGCTGCTGTTTACACTGAGGCATTGCTGTGACTACCTGGCTTTTTCAGACAGAAAAACACATCACCATGTGCGAGGACCTGGTTCAAGCCCCCACCCCCACCTGCAGGGGGAAGCATCACGTGTGGTGAATCAGGGCTGCCGGTGCCTCTCTGTCTCTCTGCCTCCCCCTCCTCTCTCAATTCCTCTGCTAGAGAGAGAGAGAGAGAGAGAGAGAGAGAGAGACAGAGGGCACAGCAGCACCAAGTGTTCCTAAGGGACGTGGGGCTGGCTTTGGGCCGGTGGTGCCGTGAGCAAGCAGGGCTGGGTAACCTGCCAAGGGAGCCTCGCTGCACTTGACGGAGATGCGCGGGTGAGGGGTTCTCACTGCTCAGTCATGGGGCTATTCTCAGGCATCTACTTTTCCATGAGAATTTGTGTTACTAGTGGTTTACAAGATCACAGGGCTATTATGAAAGGTTGATTTATTAATATAGGAGAGAGAGAGGAGAGGAGGGGGGAGGAAGAGAGAGAAAAGAGAGGAGAGAGAGGAAAGAAGCTGCAGAGAGGAGAGGAGAGGAGGGAAGGGGAAGGGAGGGGAGGGGAAGGGAGAGCAGACCAAAGATGACCAGAGGAGACCAGAGGAGACCATAGGAGACCAGAGGAGATCAGTGGTAGACAGAGGAGACCAGAAGTGACCAGAGGTGACCAGAGGAGACCAGAAGTGACCAGAGGTGACCACAGGAGACCAATGATGGCCAGAGGAGACCAGAGGTGACTAGAGGTGACCGGAGGTGACTAGAGGTGACCAGAGGAGACCAGAAGTGACCAGAGGTGACCACAGGAAATCAACGGTGGACAGAGGAGACCACAGGATACCAGAGGTGACCAGAAGTGACCATAATTGACCAGAGGTGCCCAAAGGAGACCATAGGTGACCAGAGGAGACCAGAAGTGACCAGAGGTGACCAGAGAAAACCAGAGGAGACCAGAAGTGACCAGAGGAGACCAGAAGTGACCAGAGGTGACTAGAGGCGACTAGAGGAGACCAATGGTTGCCAGAGGAGACCAGAAGTGACCATAATTGACCAGAGGTGCCCAAAGGAGACCATAGGTGACCAGAGGAGACCAGAAGTGACCAGAGGTGACCAGAGAAAACCAGAGGAGACCAGAAGTGACCAGAGGAGACCAGAAGTGACCAGAGGTGACTAGAGGCGACTAGAGGAGACCAATGGTTGCCAGAGGAGACCAGAAGTGACCAGAGGTGACCAGAGGTAACCAGAGGTGACCAGAGGAGACTAGAGGTGACCAGAGGAGACCAGAAGTGACCAGAGGAGATTAGAGGAAACCAGAGGAGACCAATGGTGGCCAGAGGAGACCAGTGGAGACCAATGGTGGCCAGAGGAGACCAGAAGTGACTAGAGGAGACTAGAGGAGACCAATGGTGACCAGAGGAGTCCAGAGGTGACCAGAGGTGACCAGAGGAGACCAGAGGAGTCCAGTGGTGACCAGAGGAGACCAGAGGAGACCAGTGGTGACCAGAGGAGACTAGAGGAGACCAGTGGTGACCAGAGGAGTCCAGAGGTGACCAGAGGAGACCAGAGGAGTCCAGTGGTGACCAGAGGAGACCAGAGGAGACCAGTGGTGACCAGAGGAGACTAGAGGAGACCAGAAGTGACCAGAGGAGACTAGAGGAGACCAATGGTGGCCAGAGGAGACCAGTGGTGACCAGAGGAGACTAGAGGAGACCAGTGGTGACCAGAGGAGACCAGAAGTGACTAGAGGAGACTAGAGGAGACCAGTGGTGACCAGAGGAGACCAGAGGTGACTAGAGGTGACCAGAGGAGACCAGAGGTGACCAGAGGAGACCAAGATGCACACACAGACTCTGACAAAGAGCAGATTCCAGGCATCAAAGTGTGAGCTCTCCTTGGGGGTCACTCCACGTGTGCACATAACTTGCAGAAACGATTTTCAACAGCACCTTTCACAGAGAGGCAGAATGCACTTGCCCAGCCCGTGATACCAGGGCCTCCTTCTCTCTGTGGAAGTAGACATGGTAGATGTGGCACTTGGTGGGTCCTGAGCTTCAGCTGCCAGACGTCCTACAGGCTCTACTCTGTTGTCTACAGAGCCCTGGATTGCTTCTGACTGCTCCCATCTCCCCCAGTGGATGGTCCGAGACTCTGCCCCACCTGGTCACACGGTCCTGGGATTCCATAGATGGGCCCAGACCTCTCACAGACCCCTCTCTCCACCATCGCTGGTCACTTCCACCAGGAACATCAGCACAAGCCCTCCTGGGGCCTCCCCAGGCCCTGCCCTCACTGCAGAGCAGCCATGGGGGGGACTCCCCACTCTCTGAAGGGAGGCTGATCAGCCTGCTCTGGCCCTCGAGGAAGACGGGTCCTGCCGGGCTGAGCTTCATTGACGGGAGACAGACGACCCGGGACTCATGGTTGAGCTGTACGCAGTATCTCTTTATTCATGCAGGACACAGCACCATCTAAGCTGAGCTAAGCTAAACTAAAACTAAACTAAAACGAACAATGTTGTCTTTATATATACTTCCCAAGTAGGGTGTGAACAGGATGTGACATAGAGAGGGTGGAGAGAAAAGTGACTGGTGAAAATCAGGGTGTGACAAGGAGAGGGGGTGGAGCAGGTGAGAATTCTACTACTGAACCACCAATGCCCTGGAGGGAAGGTGGTGCTTTATGTAAATGTAAAAGTGATTTATGTAAATAGACCGCAGCTTTGAGTGGGATCAAACTAATCTCATACAGACATACTGGTGTTTAAGCTGGGGGGAGCTGGCATACTATCCAACAGGGTCCTGACATGGTGCAGCCTAGAACGTTCCAGCTGTGACCATGGACTGTGAGCTCAGACTGACAGGGACTCAGAGGCCACACAGGCTCCTGTGGTGAATGTGAACAGACATGGCCCTGGGTCAGGTGGAAGTAAATAGTTAAATATGTATATATGTATTTGAGAGAACTATAGTGGCTATCACGGGGGTAGGAGTTGGGACACAGACCTTTGGTGATGGGAGTGGTGAAAAAAAACTAATTAAAAAGAAGAGCTTGTTGGTGGGTGCGGTGTGGAGGTATAGATTTGCTCTTACATTCCCCACCCCAAAATGGAAGCCACTCTGCCCTAACCCAGCTCTCAAGTTCCACTGTGCTCTCTGACAGCATCCTCCCAGACAGTGTTTCCAGGCCACTTTCATATTTTCTACTAAGTCCAAACAAAGATGGCAGAAGCCCTGGGCTCCTAGGAACATAGCTTAACAGATTTTCTAGCTTCTTCCCCCCACAGGGTTCCTACTCTCACTGGCCCTAATTCTACATTTTGGCTCCTGTTTACTAAACATTTTGTCCTGCTTTATATATTTTTTTGTTCTGCTTTATATCTTACTGTCCTTCAGCCACCAAGTTGCAGGTGTTACCATGACGCCATCCTGACTTCCCTGGGCAGACAGACGCCCTCACCCCTGTGTCCTGGAGCCTCCCCTCCCCAGATCCCTGCCCCACTAGGGAAAGAGAGAGACAGGCTGGGGGTGTGGGTCCACCTGCCAACACCCATGTCCAGTGGAGAAGCAGTGACAGAAGCCACAACTCCTGCCTTCTGCTCCCCATAAAGAATTTGGGTCCCTGCTCCCAGAAGGGGAGAAATGTCAGGGGAAGATGACCAGAGGGCTCTGAGCTCCAATTCCACCAGGATCCAGGAAACTGTGTGATCAGGAACCTTTGTTTTTGCCCCATCACTGAAAGGGAAGAAAATTTGGATAACACTTGAGGATGCCAGGCCTTTCCCTCCCCTGAGAAGGCAGAAGAAAAAGGAAGCACACCCAGAAGTCATCATAAGTGCAGGCGTTACAGAAAGGACGTGGGGTGGAGCCTTGAAAGTGAGGAATAACAGCTTCCACACGGCTCAGCCGGCTTTGCTGAAGGGACCACGTACTCTTCTGGAGTGCTGGTGTGTGCCTTTTCATTTCCTTGATTAAAAGCTCAAAATATCTTTAAAGGAGAGAAAGAAAAAAAAAAGATAGAAACACCCTACGAGGGATACTTAGAGTTGGAGCAAAAGTTCTTTAAAATATTTATTTATTTATTCCCTTTTGTTGCCCTTGTTGTTTTATTGTTGTAGTTATTGTTGTTGTCGTCGTTGTTGGATAGGACAGAGTGAAATGGAGAGAGGAGGGGAAGACAGAGAGGGGGAGAGAAAGACAGACACCTGCAGACCTGCTTCACCGCCTGTGAAGTGACTCCCCTACAGGCGGGGAGCCGGGGGCTCGAACCCGGATCCTTATGCTGCCGGTCCCTGCGCTTTGTGTCGCGTGTGATTAGCCTGCTGTGCTACGGCCCAACTCCCTAAAGTTTTAAAAAGCCTTCAACAATAGAATGAAAATCACCCATCTGAGTCTTATAGATACAAAAAGGGGAAGAAGCCATGGAACTTATACTCAGTGGGGTGCTACTCAGCAGTACCAGAAGACCAGTTGTGCCTCTTGGGCCAAAATGAATGAAACGGCAGCGAGGAAGAGAGGAGGGAGAGAGCACAGCTGCAGCTGCCTGTGGAGGGAATGGGACAGAGCCTGGGGGTGGGGTGTCGTGGAGTCATCCCTGTGGTCTTGTAATTTTATAAATCTATATTAAGTCACTAATAAAAAGATAAATACATAAAAAGGAAGGAAGGAAGTCAGGGATAGCTACTGGTAGTCACAGAGCTGAAACAAATGGACTTGGCGTGAAAACCTGGAAGCAACCCAGGTGTCCAACAACAGATGAGTGGCTGAGCAAGTTGTGGTCTATATACACAATGGAATACTACTCAGCTATAAAAAATGGTGACTTCACCGTTTTCAGCCGATCTTGGATGGACCTTGAAAAAATCATGTTGAGTGAAATAAGTCAGAAACAGAAGGATGAATATGGGATGATCTCACTCTCAGGCCGAAGATCAGAAACGAAAACACAAGTAGAACCTGAAATGGAATTGGAGTATCGTACCAAAGTAAAAGACTCTGGGGTGGGTGGGTGGGGAGAATACAGGTCCATGAAGGATGATAAATGACATAGTGGGGGTTGTATTGTTAAATGGGAAACTGGGGAATGTTATGCATGTACAAACTATTGTATTTACTGTTGAATGTAAAACATTATTTCCCCAATAAAGAAATAAATAAAAAAAACAACGGACTTGGCATGATCTGGGTGCTCACCGTACCTCTGCACAGTGCAGCACATGCCACACGCAGATACGCTGGCTATGAATGTCAGGAAGGAAGGAAGTCAGGGATAGCTCCTGGTAGTCGCAGAGCTGAAACAAACGGACTTGGAAAGATCTGGGTGCTCACCATACCTCTGCACAGTGTGTGAGTGCAGCACATGCCACACGCAGACACGCTGGCCATGCATGTCAGGAAGGAAGGAAGTCAGGGATAGCTCCTGGTAGTCGCAGAGAGCTGAAACAAACGGACTTGGAAAGATCTGGGTGCTCACCATACCTCTGCACAGTGTGTGAGTGCAGCACATGCCACACGCAGACACGCTGGCCATGCATGTCAGGAAGGAAGGAAGTCAGGGATAGCTCCTGGTAGTCGCAGAGCTGAAACAAATGGACTTGGCATGATCTGGGTGCTCACCATACCTCTGCACAGTGTGTGAGTGCAGCACATGCCACACACAGACATGCTGGCCATGCATGTCAGGAAGGAAGGAAGTCAGGGATAGCTCCTGGTAGTTGCAGAGCTGAAACAAACGGACTTGGCATGATCTGGGTGCTCACCGTACCTCTGCACAGTGCAGCACATGCCACACGCAGGCACGCTGGCCATGCATGTCCCCTCAGCTGTGGCCTTGGGAGGGCTCTGACGCTGAGCTTTGGGGGCTTGGGGCTGGGTGCACAGGACTCTGCTGGTGCAAACAGTGTATAATGACAGCCCTGTCATGATCATGCAAGCCACCATTAGATCACGAATAGAAATAGCATTGAGGAATAAAAGCCTCTACCCCAGCTTCTCAGTCACCCGGCAACACCTAGTTCACACCCTGACTCAGAGCCGCCTAGCCAGCCCTGGGCACAGAAGTCAGCAGAAGGTCCAGGGAGCCCTGCCCAGATGACTGACCCCCTGAATCACTCGGGCAGGGCTCCCTGGGACCTTCTTCTGCTCAAACCCTTGTTGACTGAAGCCACCTGGCTTTGGGCGGGCTTACACGCAGTCAGAACGTCCTTGTGACTGAGGAGGGGAAGCTGAACCTCCCCGGCTAACCAGGCTGAAGTCTGAGCAACCATAGGCCAGGGCTGTCTGTCAGAACAGGAGGTGAGTCATAGGTGTGAGCAGGGCTGAGTGGAGAGCAGCCGCCTAGTCGTTTCTCTATAAAGGAGAAGGAAATGGGGAGGCGAGAGCATTACTCACTTTAGTTTTAGTTACATGAAAGTGTATTCACCCAGGCTTGGGGAGAAGGCTCCCAGCAGAGCCTGTGCTCTGTGTTGGGTCCCCAGCAGTGCTGCAGAGAAAGCTGGAGTGTCCTGCAGCACAGTCCAGCAAGAGGCACTGGGCTGGCTAGCAGGACGACCGGGCACTAGGCCCTGGCACACGTGTGCCAGGGTGACGCTACCATATCCTTCTCCCTCTTAAAATCTGTGCTTAGTCAAGTGGGCTGACAGCCACAGAATCGTGGCAAAGGTGGGTCATGAGACAGAAGACTGGCTTGAATAGCATATTTAGCCCAGTCCAGCACCGGAGCTGGTAACATTTCAACACCTGATCAATACTAAAACTACTAGGCATCTTGTGCTCTGTCTTCCACATAAGTCTTCGAAATTCAGTGTACACGTCATTGCCAGGGCCCCTGACCTCTAGCAGGTCACGGGACAGGAGGAGACTGGCTTGAGTAGCACACTGAATCCCAGCCAGCATGCCCCACAGTGAGCGTGTGGCTCAGCTCAGACGCACGGCATTGCCAGGGCCCTGAAGCCCAGGCCACCTCATCACGGAGTGGGGTCCCCCCACACAGGTGTCCTGCTCTGAGCAAGCACTGCCAGAGTGGGGAGAGCACCTGCCAGTCTGGAACCACGCGTCTCTTCTGCAAACACCACGCACCATCAATGCTCTCAGTCTCTGTCATCTGGAAGGCACCTGCCTCTCAGCCCTGTGTGGCGGCCGTCCGCTTCCCTAGTCCTCTCTCCTGCACCAAAGGAGCAACTTCAAGCTTCTGGGGCTCGGAACGGCCTCACCCTGCTTCCTGGCTTCATCAACCCTGCCATGCGTGGTACGTGGAGAGAGCTGAGGGCCCCCTCTGGGTGCCCCTGGATGCTGGGCACAGGCCCTCTGGCTCCCTTCTGTCTGCTCTCAGCTGGGTGGGGCTCAGCCTCCTGCTACGGGAAAGAGCCCAGGATGTCCCCAGAGCCCCTTGTCCTCAGCTCTGCCAGCTCCACTGGAACTGTTCACACGTGTTCAAGGCAGGAATGGCGACAGTGGGTCCCCGTCAGCCTTGTGTTTCCTGAGCCGGGCCGGGGCCCCCTGAGTCACCTGCAGGGGCAGTTCCAGAGGAGCTGCAGCCACTCCTGTAGTGCACTCAGACCCCACGTCCTGGCTTTGCGGGTGACACTGGCCGCACAGGCCCTAGAGGGGCCCGGACCCCGCGTCCTGGCTTTGTGGGTGACACTGGCTGCACAGGCCCTAGAGGGGCCCGGACCCCGCGTCCTGGCTTTGTGGGTGACACTGGCCGCACAGGCCCTAGAGGGGCCCGGACCCCGCGTCCTGGCTTTGTGGGTGACACTGGCCGCACAGGCCCTAGAGGGGCCCGGACCCCGCGTCCTGGCTTTGTGGGTGACACTGGCCGCACAGGCCCTAGAGGGGCCCAGACCTCTTCTTCTATTCTCCTATCCACATTGCCTCTCAATTTCTGTCGCAGTCAAATAAATAAGTAAATCTTGAGGGAGAGAGGGGAGAGAGAGAGAGAGAGAGAGAAATGACTGATGGGGCCAGGAGGTAGCTTACTGAGTAAAACACACGTTTCGACACCATCGAGATCCAGGGTTCAAGCCCCTGAAATCACAGGGGAACACCACTCACAGCACCAAGGAGAACCCCTCACCTGAACATGCTGTCCGCAGACAACCTTCCAGAGGGCGGGGTTAGGAAGGACCCTTGGTGGGGCACTGGGGTCAGCCCTCACAGGGTCAGAGCTGCTGTCCCTCTGCCGTGTCGTCTCCGGGGCAGTGACTCACAGCAATTACCACACTCTGACCCGTGCGTCTTCATCTTCCTTTCGCCACTGGCCGGGTGCTTCCCGGTTTGAGGTCATGCTTCTTGGGAGTAACTGCTGGAGCTGAGGTGTGGCTCCGTGGAGGCAACACCTTAACTCACAGGAGGGGTCGGAGGGTGGCTGGAGGCCAGGGGCTATTCAGGGCAGCCCTACTCTGCCTCCCTCCTCTCTGCAAAGCCTGCGCAGTCTGTGGAGAGCCTTCTGTACACTGCGGGACGCCCCCAGTCTGGTCTCTGCAGGCCTTTCCTCCTTGTTCTGCCGTTAGCACAGAGATGAGTGACTAGCACACCCCAAGCACTGGCCCTAGCCCAGGCCCACACTGACAGCCTCACCTGCGCCAGACAGCATCCTCCTCACAGCAAGGCGGTAGGCGGTGTTTTAAATAGAACTCTCCATCAAGACGTATAACAATGGGTCTGGGTAACGATTTCAGTAAAAATATTTACTTGCAAGGTTTGTGGGTCAGCGAGAGCTCACAGGTAGGGCACATACCTTGTCTCGTGTGTGGCCTGGGTACGAGTCCCAGCACCACATGCAGCTTACGGCACCAGATGAAACACCAGTGCCGGAGGGTGTGTGCCTCTTTCATTATTATTATTATTATTTTGTGTCCAGGGTTACCACTGGGGCTCGGTGCCAGTACCTTGAATCCACTGCCCCTGGCAGTCATTTACCCCCTTTTATTGGACAGGACAGAGAGACATTGAGAGAGGAGGGGAGGGAGAGAGGGAGAGAGAAAGCTAGACACCTGCAGACCTGCTTCACTGCTTGTGACATGTCCCCCAAGCAGGTGGGGAGCGGAGGCTCGAACACATATCCTTGCATGAGTACTTGTACTTAGTACTCTGTGCATATAACCAGGTGTGGCACTGCCTGCCCCCCTCTCTCTGTCTCTCTCTCTGAATATAAACTCAGTCTGGTGTGGGGAAATAGTGTATGAGTGAGGCCGGGTCTGCAAAAAAACCAAAAAAAGTTAAGAGTATTTTACATGAGTTTATAGGATTAATTTTTATAACAAATGTAGTATTTACTCTCTACTACACGAAGCGAGAGAGAGCCCAGTGCCTCTCCTGCTCGGCCCCCGACAGAGTGTGTCCAGTGCTTGTGTGACAGAGAAGTGAAGGGACCTCCCAGATGCTGCACAACCTTGGTCTGCAGTGGGGTCAGACTAGCCCCAGGCTCCTTCTCTGGTTCTCTCCTCGAAGTCTCTGAGCCCTCTCAGCATCACCCACTCTCCGGACCCAGCTGTGGAAAGACGAGCCTTTGTAAGCAGAGACTTCAGCTGGCCCCTGCAGCCTTGACAAGACTTCAGGATGGGACAGCCAGCCCCCGGGAGGAGTCAGGCCCGTGGCTGGATCTGGTCCTGACTGGGTGCTCAGCCTGCTGGGCCTCGATCTGGCGCTGGGGTGAGTCTGGGCTTCCTGCTGCAGCTGCCAAATCACCACCATCCATCAATTTCTCAGGGATGTGAGGGTTTTGCAATCAATGATTGCGTCAGGAGGCCCTCTGAATGTTCAATCCTGTCCTCCTCCAGGTGCTGGCTCAGGGCACAGGAGACCGTGCGCCGAGAGACTTGGCCCTGGCCCCCTCACCCTCCAGGAAAGCGCTAGGCCTGGGGGTCCTGGAAGCAAAAGGCAGGCTGCGGAGGGGGCTGGGTGTCTGAGCGGATTGGGAACCCTGCTGCAGCACACGTCTGCTGGAACAAGGGTACTCTGCTCTCGCCCTCAGCCTGGGGGCTCTGATCCACCCAGCTCCTGGGGGCCTCACTGTTTCTGGCCTCAGCAAGTCAGCCACAATCTCTGTTGTTATTCCTTGGTGACTCTCCAGCCTATTTGACCCCGAAGAGAGACAGAGATGGAGAGAGACAGAGAGAGACACCAAGAGAGAGGGAGACAGAGTGAGGATGAGGGAGAGGAGGGATAGGTAGTGGGGGAGAGAGAAAGAGGCACCAACAGCCCTGCTCTACCAGTAGTGAAGCTCCCCACCCAGAGCTGGGCTGAGACTTGGACCCGGGTCCTTGTGCTCAGTGACGTGTGCCCAGCTGGCCTCACCGCTCCTGTCCGTGAAAACGAGTGGTGGAGCATGTCTGCAGGTGTCTCTCCTGCTCGATCCATCTCTGTCTCCCCATCCCCTCTCAATTTCTCTCTGTCCTAGCAAAAAAAAAAAAAGGAAAAATGTCTGCTGGGGTTGTGGATTTACAATTAGCCCCAGTGATAACCCTGGAGGCAAAAGAAAGAAAGGAAGAAAGGAAGGGAGGGAGGGAGAGAGGAAGGAAGGAAGGAAGGAAGGAAGGAAGGAAGGAAGGAAGGAAGGAAGGAAGGAAGGAGGAAAGGAACTGTATAGCTGACAAAGTGACTCAGCTGCATACGTCCATCTGCGGCCTTCCACGCCCTACCCGGTTTCAGGTGGTCTTGGTGGGGTCAGCTCATGCCAGGACAATAGTGAAGGGCTGAGCCACGAGAACGGGGGACTCCCCAGAAAAAGGTGGACACAGTGCTTGCTTCCTTCCTGTAGAATTCAGGGTGACGGAGCTGCTGGACACTGTGCACTCGGTCATGGGGTGCGGGCTGGAGGCCTGGTGGCTCTGTGGTGTCCCTGCATGTGAGAGGAGATGTCCCTGCATGTGAGAGGGGGTGTCCCTGCATGTGAGAGGAGATGTCCCTGCATGTGAGAGGGGGTGTCCCTGCATGTGAGAGGGGGTGTCCCTGCATGTGAGAGGGGTGTCCCTGCATGTGAGAGAGGGTGTCCCTTATGTGAGAGGGGGTGCCCCTGCATGTGAGAGGGTTGTCCCTTATGTGAGAGGGGGTGTCCCTACATGTGAGAGGGGGTGTCCCTGCATGTGAGAGAGGCTGTCCCTGCATGTGAGCGGGGTGTCCCTGCATGTGAGAGAGGGTGTCCCTACATGTGAGAGGGGTGTCCCTGCATGTGAGAGGGGTGTCCCTGCATGTGAGAGGGGTGTCCCTGCATGTGAGAAGGGGTGTCCCTGCATGTTAGAGGGGGTGTCCCTGCATGTGAGAGGGTTGTCCCTGCATGTGAGAAGGGGTGTCCCTGCATGTGAGAGGGGGTGTCCCTGCATGTGAGAGAGGGTGTCCCTGCATGTGAGAAGGGGGTGTCCCTGCATGTGAGAGGCGGTGTCCCTGCATGTGACATGGGTGTCCCTGCATGTGAGAGGGGGTGTCCCTGCATGTGAGAGTGGGTGTCCCTGCATGTGAGAGGGGGTGTCCCTGCATGTGAGAGAGGCTGTCCCTGCATGTGAGCGGGGTGTCCCTGCATGTGAGAGAGGGTGTCCCTGCATGTGAGAGGGGTGTCCCTGCATGTGAGAAGGGTGTCCCTGCATGTGAGAGGGGTGTCCCTGCATGTGAGAGGGGTGTCCCTGCATGTGAGAGGGGGTGTCCCTGCATGTGAGAGAGGGTGTCCCTGCATGTGAGAGGGGTGTCCCTGCATGTGAGAGGAGGTGCCCCTGCATGTGAGAGAGGGTGTCCCTGCATGTGAAAGGGGGTGTCCCTGCATGTGAGGGGTTGTCCCTGCATGTGAGAGGGGTTGTCCCTGCATGTGAGAGGGGGTGTCCCTGCATCTTAGAGGGGGTGTCCCTGCATGTGAGAGGGGGTGTCCCTGCATCTTAGATGGGGTGTCCTGCATGTGAGAGGGGTTCGCTGCATGTTAGGGGGGGTGTCCCTGCACGTGAGAGGAGGTGTCCCTGCATGTGAGAGGAGGTGTCCCTGCATGTGAGAGGGGGTGTCCCTGCATCTTAGAGGGGGTGTCCCTGCATGTGAGAGAGGGTGTCCCTGCATGTGAGAAGGGGGTGTCCCTGCATGTGAGAGGCGGTGTCCCTGCATGTGACATGGGTGTCCCTGCATGTGAGAGGGGGTGTCCCTGCATGTGAGAGCGGGTGTCCCTGCATGTGAGAGGGGTGTCCCTGCATGTGAGAGAGGCTGTCCCTGCATGTGAGCGGGGTGTCCCTGCATGTGAGAGAGGGTGTCCCTGCATGTGAGAAGGGGTGTCCCTGCATGTGAGAGGGGGTGTCCCTGCATGTGAGAGGGGGTGTCCCTGCATGTGAGAGGGGGTGTCCCTGCATGTTAGAGGGGTGTCCCTGCATGTGAGAGGGGTGTCCCTGCATGTGAGAGGGGTGTCCCTGCATGTGAGAGGAGGTGTCCCTGCATGTTAGAGGGGGTGTCCCTGCATGTGAGAGGGTTGTCCCTGCATGTGAGAAGGGGTGTCCCTGCATGTGAGAGGGGGTGTCCCTGCATGTGAGAGAGGGTGTCCCTGCATGTGAGAGGGGTGTCCCTGAATGTGAGAGGAGGTGCCCCTGCATGTGAGAGAGGGTGTCCCTGCATGTGAAAGGGGGTGTCCCTGCATGTGAGGGGTTGTCCCTGCATGTGAGAGGAGTTGTCCCTGCATGTGAGAGGGGGTGTCCCTGCATGTGAGAGGGGGTGTCCCTGCATCTTAGAGGGGGCGTCCCTGAATGTGAGAGAGGGTGTCCCTGCATGTGAGAAGGGGGTGTCCCTGCATGTGAGAGAGGGTGTCCCTGCATGTGAGAGAGGGTGTCCCTGCATGTGAGAGCGGGTGTCCCTGCATGTGAGAGGGGGTGTCCCTGCATGTGAGAGGGGTGTCCCTGCATGTGAGAGGGGGTGTCCCTGCATGTGAGAGGGGTGTCCCTGCATGTGAGAGGAGGTGTCCCTGCATGTGAGAGGGGTGTCCCTGCATGTGAGAGGGTTGTCCCTGCATGTGAGAAGGGGTGTCACTGCATGTGAGAGGGGGGTGTCCCTGCATGTGAGAGAGGGTGTCCCTGCATGTGAGAAGGGGTGTCCCTGCATGTGAGAGGGTTGTCCCTGCATGTGAGAGGGGGTGTCCCTGCATGTGAGAGGGTTGTCCCTGCATGTGAGAGAGGGTGTCCCCGCATGTGAGAGGGGGTGCCCCTGCATCTTAGAGGGGGTGTCCCTGCATGTGAGAGGGGTGTCCCTGCATGTGAGAGGGGTGTCCCTGCATGTAAGAGGGAGTGTCCCTGCATGTTAGAGGGGGTGTCCCTGCATGTGAGAGGGGGTGTCCCTGCATGTGAGAGGGGTGTCCCTGCATGTTAGAGGGGGTGTCCCTGCATGTGAGAGGGGTGTCCCTGCATGTGAGAGGGGTGTCCCTGCATGTGAGAGGGGGTGTCCCTGCATCTTAGAAGTGGTGTCCCTGCATGTGAGAGGGGGTGTCCCTGCATGTTAGAGGGGGTGTCCCTGCATGTGAGAGGGGTGTCCCTGCATGTGAGAGGGGGTGTCCCTGCATGTTAGAGGGGTGTCCCTGCATCTTAGAGGGGGTGTCCCTGCATGTGAGAGGGGTGTCCCTGCATGTGAGAGGGGGTGTCCCTGCATGTGAGAGGGGGTGTCCCTGCATGTGAGAGGAGGTGTCCCTGCATGTGAGAGGGGTGTCCCTGCATGTGAGAGGGGTGTCCCTGCATGTGATAGGGGTGTCCCTGCATGTGAGAGGGTGCTCTGGCCATTTTCCTTTGCTTCACTTACTCCAGCTTTGCATAATTAGCAGTGTCTGAGTTCACCTGCTGTCCCACCGTGTCTGGAAAAGTTAATACAGGTTTCCTCATTATATGCTATTTAGGAGGTCTTGTAAGGTAGGAAAAAAATAGATATTTTACTCAATTCAGCATCATGTGGCCTCCATTGTTAGCTGAGCATCATGCTGAGGACACAGCACACACGCGGATGAACACACACTCACTCACACACACTCAGACACACTCAGACACACACTCACACACTCACTCACTCACACACACACACTCAGACACACACACTCACTCACTCAATCACTCACTCACTCACAGACACTCACACATCCACTCACTCACTCACACTCAGACACACTCCCTCACACACACACTCACTACTCACACACACACTCATACACACTCAGACACACACACACTCACACACAATCAGACGCACACACTCACTCACACACTCAGACACGCACATACACACACTCACTCACTCACACTCAGACACACTCACACACACACACACTCACACACACACTCACTCACACCACACTCATACACACACACTCAGACACACACACATTCACACACCCACTCACTCACACAGACACTCAGACACACACACTCACTCACTCACAGACACACTCACACACTCACTCACTTACTCACACTCAGATACACTCCCTCACACACACACTCACTACTCACACACACACTCATACACACTCAGACACACACACACACACAATCAGACGCACACACTCACACACTCAGACACGCACATACACACACTCACTCACTCACACTCAGACACACACACTCAGACACACATACTCACAGACACTCTCACACACTCACACACGCACACACACACTCACATACTCTCACACTCACACACACAGAGACACACACATACACACTCTCACACGTACTCACACACACACTCACATACACTCAGAGACACACACTCACAGACACACACACTCACATACACTCACACACACATACACTCACACACACATACACACACACTTACAGATGCACACACTCACACACAGACACACACACGCACACTCACACACAGACGCACACACTCACACACACACTCACACACTCACAGACACACATTCACACACACACTCACACACACACTCACACACACACTCGCACACACACACTCACAGACACACACACTCATTCTTACACACACACTCACAGACACACACACTCACTCTCACACACTCACACTCTCACACACACACTCACACATACTCACACACACACACTCACACATACTCACACACACACACTCACACACACACACTCATACTCACACACACTCACACTCACACACACTCACATACACATACTCACACACACACACTCACATACACACACTCACATACACACATACTCACACACACACACTCACATACACACACACTCATATACACACACACACTCACATACATACTCAGACACACACACTCACACACACACACACACACACACTCACACTCACAGTTGTGTGTGACCAGCATTGATTGTTTATTTTTAGCAGCCACATGGGAAGTGCACTGTTGGAGTAAACAAGGAATCATATTTACTGAAAGAAAAATACATTATATATATATATATATATATATATATATATATATATATATATATATATTACATTGTGTGTGTGTGTGTGTGATTATTTATTTACTTCTTTTTTCCCCAGAGCACTGCTCAGCTCTGCCTTATTATGGTGATGCTGGGGTTGAACCTGGGAACTGAGTTTTGGGCAGGAAAATCTTTTGGATAAGTCTTATGCCATCTCCCTTGCCCTGCAGAGAACCCTTTAACATGGAGAGTCAATGGTAATGAACACCTTAGTGGGCATCTGCCTGTGTCTTCATGGCTTGCACGGGAGACACCTTCTTCAGTTCTGGCTTACGCAGTGGTTTAAGATCAAGGCGTATCCACGGCTGACTGCCACGTGGCTTCATTTATGTGTTCGCAGAGCGCGGCTCAGCTCTGGGTGCTGAGGACTGAGCCCGGGTGTCTGAAAGTGTGTTGTAGTGCTGGTGGTGCTTCTCCCCAGCCCGAGGAAGCCTCCGCTGTGCTCACGTCACAGGCAAGGCAACAAGCTGCGGCCAGACAGCTGTCCTCAGGCCAGTGCAAGTGGTGTGTGACGCAGCCCACTCCGAGTACTGGAGCCAAGACTACAAAGGAACCGACTTGCCCTCCGTTTCCAGCGTTTTGGAACCGGAGGGGTGCGGGCTCCCACCGCTGCGTGCGTGCAAGGCTCACCACCCAAGTCCGTGCCCTTACAGCAGGGCTGGCACCATAGGTCCCTACCACTGGGGCCGGCAGTGGGGCTTCTGAGGCCATGAAGTCAAGACAGGTTGGGTCAGCTTGCCCCTTTCCTGACCTGCTCTCGGGATCCACCAGGGTGGGAGTCCGCTCTCCTAGGCCTCCAGACTGTGCCCCCGCCAAAGACTGGACCTATTTTTCTCCCCAACAATGCCTTCCAGGCTGGGCCATCAGACTCAAGTCTATGCCCTGCTCCCCCTCTCCCTGCCCGTGCCCCAGCCCCTCTCTCTCCCTGTCTCTCAGCTCAAGTTCCTTCCCAGCGACCCCTGACTCCACGTGCTGAGTCCTTCATAAAAAACTCTGCGGGAGGCACCAGACTCACTGCAGCTAAGTCAGGCCTGCTGTGGAAGCCTTACTTACACACCCAGTCAAGAGCATTGGTTAAGCGCATACAGTACCACACGGAGCCCAGTGAGAGCCCTGGAGGCAAAGAACACCAAGAAAAGCAAAAGATGGCGGGGTGGGCGTGGACAGGCAGTGGCGCATCTGGCTGAGCACTCACAGCACAGTGCACAAGGACCAGGGTTCAAGCACCCTGGCACCCCTGCAGGGGGGAAGCTTCACGAGTGGAGAAGCAGGGCTGCAGGTGTCTCTCTGTCTCTCTCTCCCTTTCTATCTTCCTTTCCCCTCTCAATTTCTCTGTCTCTATCTGATAATAAATAAATAACATATTTTTAAAGGGACATGGCTCCAGCTTTCTGGGAACACATCTGTCTTTATTATTTTTATTCAAAAATTACCGTGATTTAATAGTGGTTCACAAGACTGTAAGATCACAGGAGCTGGGTCCACACCACTGCCGCCATCCGAGTTCTGCGCCCCAGCCCCATAGCAGCAGCTATCCTGTCTGAGATGCTTAGCTGCCCTCCAGCTAAGCATCTCAGATGGACTGCACGGGAGCCAGCGGGACCGCTGCTGGCTGGCACTCACCAGTGGAGTGGAGGTGCAGGGGGGACCCGGGCAGAGTGGAGGTGCAGGGGGGACCCGGGCGGAGTGGGGGTGCAGGGGGGACCCGGGCGGAGTGGGGGTGCAGGGGGGACCCGGGCGGAGTGGGGGTGCAGGGGGGACCGGGGCGGAGTGGAGGTGCAGGGGGGACCCGGGCGGAGTGGAGGTGCAGGGGGGACCCGGGCGGAGTGGGGGTGCAGGGGGGACCCGGGCGGAGTGGGGGTGCAGGGGGGACCCGGGCGGAGTGGAGGTGCAGGGGGGACCCGGGCGGAGTGGAGGTGCAGGGGGGACCCGGGCGGAGTGGAGGTGCAGAGGGGACCCGGGCGGAGTGGGGGTGCAGAGGGGACCCGGGCGGAGTGGAGGTGCAGGGGGGACCCGGGCGGAGTGGAGGTGCAGGGGGGACCCGGGCGGAGTGGAGGTGCAGGGGGGACTCGGGCGGAGTGGGGGTGCAGGGGGGACCCGGGGCGGAGTGGAGGTGCAGAGGGGACCCGGGCGGAGTGGGGGTGCAGGGGGGACCCGGGCGGAGTGGAGGTGCAGGGGGGACCTGGGCGGAGTGGAGGTGCAGGGGGGACCCGGGGCGGAGTGGAGGTGCAGGGGGGACTCGGGCGGAGTGGGGGTGCAGGGGGGACCCGGGCAGAGTGGGGGTGCAGGGGGGTGGGACCCGGGCGGAGTGGAGGTGCAGGGGGGTGGGACCCGGGCGGAGTGGGGGTGCTGGGGGGACCCGGGCGGAGTGGGGGTGCAGGGGGGACCCGGGCAGAGTGGGGGTGCAGGGGGGTGGGACCCGGGCGGAGTGGAGGTGCAGGGGGGTGGGACCCGGGCGGAGTGGGGGTGCAGGGGGGACCCGGGCGGAGTGGAGGTGCAGGGGGGACTCGGGCGGAGTGGGGGTGCAGGGGGGACCCGGGCAGAGTGGGGGTGCAGGGGGGTGGGACCCGGGCGGAGTGGGGGTGCTGGGGGGACCCGGGCGGAGTGGAGGTGCAGGGGGGACCCGGGCGGAGTGGGGGTGCAGGGGGGACCCGGGAGGAGTGGAGGTGCAGGGGGGACCTGGGCGGAGTGGAGGTGCAGGGGGGACCCGGGCGGAGTGGAGGTGCAGGGGGGACCCGGGGCGGAGTGGAGGTGCAGAGGGGACCCGGGCGGAGTGGGGGTGCAGGGGGGACCCGGGGCGGAGTGGAGGTGCAGAGGCGACCCGGGCAGAGTGGAGGTGCAGGGGGGACCCGGGGCGGAGTGGAGGTGCAGGGGGGACTCGGGCGGAGTGGGGGTGCAGGGGGGACCCGGGCGGAGTGGAGGTGCAGAGGGGACCCGGGCGGAGTGGGGGTGCAGAGGGGACCCGGGCGGAGTGGAGGTGCAGGGGGGACCCGGGGCGGAGTGGGGGTGCAGAGGGGACCCGGGCGGAGTGGAGGTGCAGGGGGGACCCGGGCGGAGTGGAGGTGCAGGGGGGACCCGGGCGGAGTGGAGGTGCAGGGGGGACCCGGGGCGGAGTGGGGGTGCAGGGTGGACCCGGGAGGAGTGGGTGTGCAGGGGGGACCCGGGCGGAGTGGGGGTGCAGGGGGGACCCGGGCGGAGTGGAGGTGCAGGGGGGACCCGGGCGGAGTGGAGGTGCAGGGGGGACCCGGGCGGAGTGGAGGTGCAGGGGGGACCCGGGCGGAGTGGAGGTGCAGGGGGGACCCGGGCGGAGTGGGGGTGCAGGGGGGACCCGGGCGGAGTGGGGGTGCAGGGGGGACCCGGGCGGAGTGGAGGTGCAGGGGGGACCCGGGCGGAGTGGGGGTGCAGGGGGGACCCGGGCGGAGTGGGGGTGCAGGGGGGACCCGGGCGGAGTGGAGGTGCAGGGGGGACCCGGGCGGAGTGGGGGTGCAGGGGGGACCCGGGCGGAGTGGGGGTGCAGGGGGGACCCGGGCGGAGTGGGGGTGCAGAGGGGACCCGGGCGGAGTGGGGGTGCAGGGGGGACCCGGGCGGAGTGGGGGTGCAGGGGGGACCCGGGCGGAGTGGGGGTGCAGAGGGGACCCGGGCGGAGTGGGGGTGCAGGGGGGACCCGTGCGGAGTGGGGGTGCAGGGGGGACCCGGGCGGAGTGGGGGTGCAGGGGGGACCCGGGCGGAGTGGAGGTGCAGGGGGGACCCGGGCGGAGTGGGGGTGCAGGGGGGACCCGGGCGGAGTGGGGGTGCAGGGGGGACCCGGGCGGAGTGGAGGTGCAGGGGGGACCCGGGCGGAGTGGGGGTGCAGGGGGCACCCGGGCGGAGTGGGGGTGCAGGGGGGACCCGGGCGGAGTGGGGGTGCAGAGGGGACCCGGGCGGAGTGGGGGTGCAGGGGGGACCCGGGCGGAGTGGAGGTGCAAGGGGGACCCGGGCGGAGTGGGGGTGCAGGGGGGACCCGGGCGGAGTGGGGGTGCAGGGGGGACCCGGGCGGAGTGGAGGTGCAGGGACCCCGCACTGCGGGAGTAGCGGCCGGCTCAGGGCCCAAGCGCGCGCCCGCAGCCCATTGTGCTAGGAGTGAATGGGGAGCGCGCACCAATGGGCGTCCACTATCCCAGCGCACCAATCAGCGCCTGCTACCCGCTCACCAATCAGCGCCTGTGTCCCCGCGCACCAATCATTGCCCGCTTCCAGGCCCCGCCCCGTCTTGACGTCACGACCTTCCCGCCCCGGCTGCGCCGCCCCCCCTCCGGGTGTCCGGGCCCGGCCCGCCCCTCCTTCTCCCGCCCGCCGGGTGCCCGCCCGCCCGGCTCCTCGGCCGCCTCGTTGCACAACCCGCTTCCATGTGTTTACACAGGCGGCCGGCGAGTGAGCGCTCGGCGTGAGTCACCGGGCGGCGGGGCGGGGCGGGGCGGGGCGGGGCGGGGCGGCCGGGTGCTCCGCTCAGTCTCCCCGGGTGGCGCTCGCACCCGGAGCTCCGAGCCTGGGCCGTCCGCGCTGCGGAGAGTCGCTGTGACCTGCCTCCAAGGGGCGCGCTAGCTCGGGTGCCCTCGCCGCCTGGACCCGGAGCCGCCGGGACCCGGAGCCGCCTGGAATTCTTAGCCGCCTGGCCCTGGGGACCCGGAGCCATTGGAACTCTTAGCCGCCTGGAACCCAGTGCCACTTGGAACCCGGGACCCGGTGCCGCCTGGACCCGGAGCCGCCGGGACCCGGAGCCGCCTGGAACCCGGTGCCACTTGGAACCCGGGACCCGGTGCAGCCTGGACCCGGAGCCGCCTGGAATTCTTAGCCGCCTGGACCCGGAGCCGCCTGGAATTCTTAGCCGCCTGGAACCCGGTGTCACTTGGAACCCGGGACCCGGTGCCGCTTGGACCCGGAGCCGCCTGGAATTCTTAGCCGCCTGGAACCCAGTGCCACTTGGAACCCAGGACCCGGTGCCGCCTGGAATTCTTAGCCGCCTGGAACCCGGTGCCACTTGGAACCCGGGACCCGGTGCCGCCTGAAACTCCTAGCCGGCCTGGACCCGAGACCCGGGGCCCGCAGACGTCGTGCCCGCTCCGCCGGCTGCGGCGACCACAGCGGCCGTGCCCGCGGGCACCTGGCCCCGCAGCCCCTCGGACCCCGGCCGGCGAGTCTCCGTGCGGCCCCGGCTCCTGCGACGCGCGCCCCGCGGGACTAGTGGCTCCGGCGCGGACCCGGGGCCGCCCCGCCCCAGGCCGGGATGCGCTCCACCGGGAGCGGCGCCTCGCAGCCCCGCGGCCCTGCCCTGCTGCTCCCGGCCGCCCGGGCCGCCCCGGCCAAGCGCCTGCTGGACCCCGACGACGCGGGGGCGCCGGCGGCCAAGTGCCCGCGCCTGTCCGAGTGCGCCGCGCCCCCCGACTGCCTGAGCCCCCCCGGCTCGCCCTGCGGCCCGCCGCCCCCTCCCGCCGCCCCCGCCGCCCCCGCCGCCGGCCGCGCCTCCGGGAGCGCGCCCGGGCCCTGCCGCCTGGCCGGCTACCTGCTGCTGCCCCTGGCCGAGCGCGACCATGTGTCCCGGGCGCTGTGCATCCACACGGGCCGCGAGCTGCGCTGCAAGGTGGGCGCGGGCGCCGGGGCGGCGGCGGCGGCAGGGGCGCAGGTGCCCCGCACGGCTTTGTCTGCCGAGCTCACCTTGGGGGCACTGGCCGAGCTCACCCTTGGGTGCCGGTGTCTGCCGAGCTCACCTTGGGGGCACTGGCCGAGCTCACCCCTGGGTGCCGGTGTCTGCCGAGCTCACCTTGGGGGCACTGGCCGAGCTCACCCTTGGGTGCTGGTGTCTGCCGAGTTCACCTTGGGGGCACTGGCCGAGCTCACCCCTGGGTGCCGGTGTCTGCGGAGCTCACCTTGGGGGGTTTTCTCTGAGCTCACCCTTGGGTGCCGGTGTCCGACCGAGATCGCCTTTGAGGGATTTGTCTGAACGAGCTCACCTTTGGGTGTGTGACCAAGCTCACCCTTGGGGGGCCAGTCTCTGACCAAGGTCACCCTTGGGGGCTGGTCTCTGATAGGTTTGGGATAGGATGGCCTGGGGGGTTTGGGCCGAGGGACTTGGCGTTCGGCTCACAGGGAAGGCACCTCCTGGAGGCCCACTCCCGTCCCCGGCTCCCCACAGGCTTTGCAGGAGCTTGTCCTGGGCACCCCAAGGCAGGGCCCCCAGCGGACTCCTTGTTTCACCCGGTGGCTGTGTGGCACGTAGGTTGCCTTGGGCCGGGTCCCAGCCCCTGCTCTCTCTTCGCCCCTCCTCTGGTCCCAGAATGGGGCGACCCCTTTGGGCCCTGGAGCAGCTGGCAGACTCGCTGGACTTTCAAGGCTGCGGCTGGGCCCCAGGTGGAGACCCCTGGAGCTGGGATGTCAGGGTGACTGCTGGGACTGGAGCAGGGAGAACCCCGCCAGGGAGGGGGCTCTGTCCGCCGGGGGTGTGGCAGATCCCTTGCTCCATTCTTGCTTTTCCAGCCACTTTCTCCTAAAGCGTGGGGGATTCCACCGGGAGGGGAAGGCGCCTCTTGGAGGCCGACTCCTGTGTCCCCCGGCTTCCCCCAGGCCTCCTAGCAGTCTGTCGGCACCCCAAGGCAGGGCTTCCCGCCCCCCAGGGCTTGGGGTCGCCTTGTGGCCCCGAGCCCCCTCCCAGCCTCCAGCCTGCTGCTGGTTGCTGCCACCTACTGTCCCGTCTGAAGGAGCTAGAGCCCAAGTACTGGCTTTCACAGTTGAGGAGAAAGTCTTTGTCAGGAGTCTGGGAGCTTTGGAGGGAAGAGGTTGTGTGGGTTGTGGAACGGGGTGAGAGGAGGGGACCAGCGGAGAACTTATCTTTTCTGTGTTTGTTTGTTGGGTGCCAGAGCCTCAGAGGTGGGGTGGGTCTGGCCATTGTGCAACCTGGTCCAGTGCCTCCGGCAGATAATAGCTGAATCCAGATGTGACAGCCGTGTGTCACCGTTTCCAGTTGAGTCTAGGATATGAGTAACCGACTAAACAAGAGGTCTTTCAGGAGACCAGCCAGCTTCTTCGAGGTCACAGCACCCATTTCTCAAGCCGGGTGGGGATGGGGGTGGAGGGAGGGTTGAAAAAGAAAGAAAAAAAGACAGAAAGAAAAGCAAGCCCAGAGAGGACCTCAGCCCATCTGTGAGAATGTGAGCTCCAGGCTGCCTCCACCCGAGTCAGGCTTGCAGGTCGCTCAAGTCTGAGCTGTTCCGGCCTCCATCACTAATGCCCCTGACTAATGCCGAGGTCGGCTGCTCTCTGGCCTCTGCCTGGGAATGAGCGTGTCCTGTGTTCTCGCCTGCCAAGCATGCGGGTCTGCGGGAAGTCATGTGCTTCCAGGAGGAGGGGGAACCTTTTACGACAAAGGCGGGGGTGGGGAGCACTTGGGGGCTCAGCTCTGGGGCTGGGGCCCTTGTGGACCCGGGGTATAAATGCACGCCCGGCTCAGTCTGTGCGTGTGAGTGTGTATGTGTGTGTGAGTGTGTGTGTGAGTGTGCATGAGTGTGTGCATGTGTGTGAGTGTGCATCTGTGTGTGAGTGTGTGTGCGTGTGAGAGTGTGTGTGCGTTTGTGTCAGTGCGTGCATATGAGTATATGTGAGTGTGCGTGTGTGAGTGTATGTGAGTGTGTGTGAGTGTGCGTGTATGAGTGTCCATGTGTGCGCATGTGTGAGTGTATATGAGTGTGTGTGTGTGTGTGTGTGTGTGTGTAGACAAGAGGTGAGGAGACCAGAGATGGGGTGGGTGAGCAGCACTTGGCAAACCATTTGTATGTCAACCCTGGGGTACTCATTATCCCAGAGCCCCTGGTGCTGCTGTTCTGGGGTACAGGCGACTGCCAGGATGCATAACGTGGGGCGGCAGAGATAGCAGGGTGGACGGTGGATGAAGGAACTTAGCGGCACGGCGGCTCCGTGGCCCAGAAGCTTAGCCGGTGGGGCGTCTGGGTGGCAGCCTCTGCTCCGGCCGCCTCAACTTGCCTTGTCTCTGCAGGTGTTCCCCATTAAGCACTACCAGGACAGGATCCGGCCCTACGCCCAGCTGCCCTCACACAGGAACATCACTGGCATCGTGGAGGTGATCCTTGGGGACGCCAAGGCCTACGTCTTCTTTGAGAGGGACTTTGGGGACATGCACTCCTATGTGCGAAGCCGCAAGAGGCTGCGTGAGGAAGAGGCTGCCCGGCTCTTCAAGCAGATTGTGTCTGCCGTGGCCCACTGCCACCAGTCGGCCGTGGTGCTGGGGGACCTGAAGCTCAGGAAGTTCGTCTTCTCCACGGAGGAGAGGTGAGCCAGGCCGCCGTCACTGGGCCTCAGTGGCCTCTGCGACCAAAGCAGAGGTGCACATTGAGCAGCTGGGCTCGGTGTGTGGGCGCAAAATGAAACTGGGGCTCATTGCCCAAGACTTGCAGTTTAGACGTCCTGTCCTGGGGGCCACAGCCAAGGTGGCTTTGCTCTTGCATCTCTGCATGTGGCTGGGGACACTGGCCGCACACCATGAGGTGTCCTTTCAAGACAAGTGCAGGAGGTGTCCCTGTCTTCCCTGCTCCCTCCCCTGCGGAGGCCTGTTTCCTGAGGGGTCCTCTCAGAAGGCCTGGCTCTCCAGAGTCTCCCCTGAAGACGCTGCTGGAAGCTGCTGGCGCTCGCTGGGTCTCTGTGCTGTCTGCTTCAGAGGTGCCACGCAGCCTGGACTCAGCAGATTCTCGCCCGCCCCACTGTGCGGAGCTTCTCCCGCACGGGCCTCTTCCCCCTCCACACCCTTCCTCTACATTCCAGTGTGACTTGGGGAGCACATCTTCAGAAAATAGCCACATAATAAATAGAAGTCGGTTGGAGCTGCTTGCTAAATATAGATCCCGGCTTACCTCAGAGGAGAAGATGGGCCTGATAAGAGGCCGAGGGATGAAGACAGTAGCGCTCAGGGCTGAGGTTTCAGAAAAGACCACTCAGAAAGCTGCAGGACAGATAGACCGGGCCTGGTGGAGGCTCTTTAATTGCCACCAGGCATTTCTGGAACTTGGTACCCACAGGACAGATCTGACGGCTCCTTTCCTCTGCTTTTCCTTTCTTGATAGAGACAGTGAAGAACTGAGAGAAGAGAGGGAGGGGGGAGGGGGGAGAGGGGAGGGAGAGGGAGAGGGGGGAAGAGGGGAGAGGGAAAGGGATGGAGAGGGGAGGGAGGGAGGGGGAGAGGGAGGGAGAGGAGAGGGGAAAGGGGGAGGGAGGGAGAGGGGAGAGGGAGGGAGAGAGGAGAGGGCAAGGGAGGGAGAGAGGAGGGGGGAGGGAGGGGGAGGCAGAGACCTGCAACTTTACTGCGCAGCTTGTCAAACAAAGCAGTAGGGGCTTGAACCTGGGTCCTCATGCCTGAGATAAAGTCTGCACATCTGCCGACTGTGCGGCCACTGGGTCCCTCACCTGACCTGAGTTTGCGAGGCTTGAGAGCAGAGCTGGAGTGGCAGGGGCGCCCCAGTGTGTTGTGGGGCTGCATGCAGGGCTACCCCAGCTGTATTTTCGTCACCTCCCCAGTTCTGTGAGAGCGGGTGGGATCAGCCTGTGACAGAGCAGGCTCTGCGTCTGATCGCGCAACGGCTGTTGGAACACACTGATTAGCAAAGACAATGTTTGCAATGAAGAGGTTTCCAATTCCTGGAACATGCTTCTCTGCTGGGTGTTGTGTTTTCTGAAACACGCCTTACACACCCCTGCGAGCTTTTGAAACGTGCGTTGCACAGGAGAGTCTCGTGTGCGTGGAGTTTGGCAACCCAGGGGTTAAGTAAGCAGTGGCTGGCTGACGCATCAGTCGTCCAGGCACAGGTGCAGGGTTTTAGTGCCTCAGTGGCCAATCGGGTTGGTCGTGTGGGTTGAGTCATATTTTCCGTTTACAGAACCAATGGGCATTTTACATAACGACAGGGAGGTCACGCTGAGGACATACTGAAGTTAGCACATGCATCCTACACTCCCGGGGACAGGAAGGCAGGAGGAGGGGTGGAGGGGAGGAGGCAGCAGCAGGCAGACCTCTGGGGCAGTGGCTGAGCAGGGAGGGGTGCTCGCAGCTGCTGGGGGCTGGAGTGCTGGGTTCTGAGCTATCCTGGTGACTGAAGATTGGGCCTCGGTGGAGCACTTGCCCTCCACTGAGGAGACTAGACTTGTAACCTGAGGAAACGTGCGCAGGTGTCACTGGCTCCCCCCCCAATAGCTGCTGCTGTGGCCTCACCCAGTCTCTCTCTCCCCCAGGCTGAGGGTTCTCCGTGGCCAGAGGGATGGACGTCTCTCAGCCCTCTCCCACCTGGGTTCCACTGCCAGGGCCCATGCAGACGGCTCCCTCTGTGCCGTCACAGTGACGCCGGGTCCATATTGCATGACTGTGTGGGTTCAAAGGGGCCAGGAGACCCATGTATGAGGATCTGGGTCCCGCCCCCGCCCTCACCTGCAGGGGTGCTTCATGAGCTGTCTTTCTCCCTCCCTATCTCCCCCTTCTTTCTTGATTCCTCTCTGTCCTGTCAAAAAAAATAAAGTAGAAAGAAAAAGAATATGGGTTCCGGTAGCCCAGAGAGCTACTGCCAGAGGCTGGGCTTCACTTGCAGGGCGACAAGCCTGTCCTGACAGCTTTCACGGACGCGACCACAGGTCCCTGGAGACAGGCTCCCACTTCTGCAATGTGCACGTTGTCAGTTGTGTAATTCTTGTTGGGCTCTTTCTCATGAGTTGTGTTTGGAGCTTTGCATCATACCCTCCACCCCAGATGTGCTCCTGATGCTTTGCAAATGCTGATTACAGTTTGTGAAATGCCCAGAGCTGGGAGGGGACAGGGCACTGCTCAGCGGACCGCGGGGTAGCCAACCTTCCCTGCCTTGGCTGTCCCTGCCACAGCTGCCACTTCCGGGACGGCCTCACGCCGCTCACCACAGCTGCTCCGAAGTTACTGAAGTAACGAAGTAACGGTGGCTTCCCTCCCTCCCTCTCTCTCTCTCTCCTGCGCAGGAACCAGCTGCGGCTGGAGAGTCTGGAAGACACACACATTGTCAAGGGGGAGGACGACGCCCTATCGGACAAGCATGGCTGCCCAGCCTACGTGAGCCCCGAGATCCTCAACACCACGGGCTCCTACTCGGGGAGGGCGGCGGACGTCTGGAGCCTGGGGGTCATGCTGTACACCCTCTTGGTGGGGCGCTACCCTTTCCATGACTCGGACCCTAGCACCCTCTTCTCCAAAATCCGGCGCGGACAGTTCTGTGTCCCTGACCACGTGTCCCCCAAAGCCAGGTGCCTGATCCGCAGCCTCCTGAGGCGGGAACCTGCCGAGAGGCTCACAGCCCCGGAGATCTTGCTGCATCCCTGGTTTGAGTCTGTCCTGGAACCTGGCTACAGCGACTCAGAAATAGGGACTTTTGACCAGGTTGTTCCAGAGTACCGGGAGGACGGTGACGTCAGTTCCTTCTTCTGCTGATCCCAGAACCTCAGGAACCTCATCTTTCTCACACAGGCACTGCTGTTTCTGAAGGGCAGGCTGTTGTGTGGCACCAGCCACGGGGGCGGCGTGAAGGCTGTCACTGGGGAGCTCAGCACGGTGCCCCTCCTGCTTGTTGTGAAGACCGGCCTTCTCGGTCTCAACGGCCTGGAATCCTTGGCAGGTGGCAGTCTGGACCCCCCAATGCACACAGCCAGGAGCAGCGAGCTGGAATGTTCTGAAGGGTAGAGGAAGGGAACCATACCGTGGCATTGTGGGCAGTGACCCTGCTTATTGGCCCTGAATAACCCAGGCCGTAAACCTGCCCTTACCAGACTCCTCTTGGGCAGCTGGCTTCTGCCGGTTCAGCTTCCCTGACCAGGAAGTCCTTCCATCCCCCGGTTTGGTTTAAGCCTCAGCCGGTCTTCACACCCACATCTGCCAATGATTCTGCCCCGTCTGTGCAGCAGTAGTCTGGGAGCAGACGCCCGCGTAAACCCAGAACTTCTTCCTTTGCCTGCCAAGCTCTCATGGACTGACGGCTTCTTTCTGACCTTGGAATGTTCCCCAGCTCCTTAACGTAAAAAGCGTTCACCATGGAACAGTGTGGGGCGATTCTCACAGAGGAGCTGAACTCTTGGGCCTTGCAGAGCTCAGAGAACTCAAGGGCCCCCCTGCCCCCCGTGTCAGTGTTCACCCTCTTCACTCCTTTCCTCCTCCGAGACCTTCTCAGGGTGAAGCCTTCTGTCTAGGAGGAGAAAGGTGAAGAGACCCTCCCCTCTGCCAGGAGCAGGTGTGCTTGAGGAGTGGGGGCCTGTGGACGTCTGCAGGACTCCCAGACCGGCTTCCCAGGCGTTAGTTGTCGGTCTGGCTAGTCTGTGTGTCTGCAGTTTTGCATGATGGCTTGTTTGTTTTACAAATGCGTTGCTTAGGAATCCACCTGGGCCATCAGCACCTGGAGTGAATGGCCCCAGGTCTCTGCAGCCAGAGGGGACTCTGAAAGCTGCCTATCCCAAGTCTCCCCATCTGCCCCTCCCAAGGCAGAGTCATGCCCCCCTCCAGTCTCCTTCACAAGTGGGATTCCAGCCTCTGCTTGAATGTCCCAGAGATGGGAGCTCGCTACCTACGAGAGATGGGGCTTGTCAGAGAAACCACTATCTCCAAACAAAACAAGCAGGGATGGAAATCCCGGTGAATGTCGTGGACAGCACTGAAACCAGGTGGTCAGACGGGTAAACCAAAATGCTGTATTTTTGAGAAACGGCACAAAACCAGGCACTCATCCTCAAGGGTTACGCCTTGGCACACTGCTGGCGCACGTGAGAACGCCGTGGATACCTCATGGACTGTGGACCTTGTACATAGATTTACCTTTTCTACTGATGTCTGATGTTTTCTTGTTTTTGGCTTGGAGGCTTGCTGTGTTGTCTGTGTCTGTCTGTCTGAATAACCTGCATGTCTGAGACCACGTGAATGTGAATGACTGTCGGCAGTCTTTTGGATGGAGTCACGGGACCCGCTCGTGGAGAGGGAGGACAAGAAGCTATGGCTGCCGGCGACCGTATCTGTGAGACACTACCCAGCTGGGGCTCTGGCGGGAAATCTCGGGACACTTCCCGTACATGTGTGAGCATGTGAACAGCGGGACGGCTGTTTGTGGCTTGTAGAGACATTTTAATAAATCTGGTTTTGTAAATAGGCACAGTGAACTTCTTTCCAGCCCAGTGGCTGGAGATGCAGAGGTCTCGGGCCTGGGCCCTTGGCGTCTCCCGGGACGGGGGTCAGCAGCGTGGTCAGCACGTGACCTGTGGCAGGTCGCAGCCCTTGACGTTTCCCACTGAAGTGGGCACGTAGTTCTGATGGGTGAGGTCAGCTTGGCAGCGTCAAGCTGAAGAAGAGGTAACGTGTGGAGGAATATGAGTGAGCAGGACAGGGGTCCGGGAATCTCTCTAGCCCTGGGTGCTTTGGGGCCCCCATGGAGACAGTGCAGGGAAAACACGCACGAGCCTCTTGTACCTGGAGGGGCCCAGGCGTTCCTGTCAGAGCTGCCACCCTCCACTGGGCCTGATTCCGATGACTGACTGAGGCATTTCCTTTCTTCCTGTAAGTGTGAAAACGGAGATGAAGGAAAAGCCTAAGTGACAGAGGAAGCTAGTGGTTTTGATTTAATTAGGCCTGGAGATTCTCGCAGCAGAATCTTCTGCATGAAGTGAGGAGCTACTGTTGAAAACACCCGTCCCTAGAACTGCTGGTGGCTCCCCAGCAGTCTCACGTCAGCTCACACAGGCACCTGCGTCCACGCCTCTGACTCCCACCCAGAGCAGGGAAGCTTCACAGTGGTGGAGCAGTGTCGCCCACGACTGTCCCCTCTGTCAAAAATGGATTCCAGGAACGGTGGAGTCGTGCAGGTAGCTCTGGCAAGCGATAGCAGCAACAACCAGAAAGACCCCTTATTTTGTGAGTATAACAACAGCAGAAACGTGTGCAGACTGGCGTGTAGCTCGGGATTTTCAGAAATGAAACACTTGTGTAGCCAACAGCCAGGCCAAGAAACCCAAGCTTGGCCAGGACTCGGTGTCTCATGGGTGGCCCTGTATGGCGACACCACGGGACGGAACCTGTAACTCGTCATGGTTGGGGTTAGTATAGTGACTAGGCCATGAACTCCAGGCTAGCATGAAGAGCCATGTAGACTTTGCAGGGGCCGGGCGGTGGCCACCTGGCTAAGCACATCACAGTGCACAAGGATCCGGGTTTAAGCCTCCCTGTTCCCCACCTGCAGGGGGAAAGCTTCAGGAGTGGTGAAGCAGGGCTGCAGGTATCTCTCTCTGTCTCTTCCTCTATATCTCTCTTTTCCTCTCAATTTCTGGTTGTCTCTGTTAAATAAATAAAGATAATGAAAAACATTTTTTAAAAGGGCTAAAAAAAAATTGGAATTGCAGATGACACAATTGGCTTTTTCTACAACCCAGGCTGAGGCCGTTCAGGAAAACGGACCTCTAGCACCAAAGCCAGTGCCGCTGAGGCCGTGGCCCTGGAATTAAGCAAAGAGACGGAGAAAGCACATTGGCGGCTTTGTGGCTGGAGGCCAGGTGCCCAGGCTGCTTAGGAGCGCAGGGTTATTAGGCTGTCCCCTGAGTAGTGTCTCTGCGGCCTCAGAACGTTGGACTTTCTCTGGACTCTGAGGAGCTCAGAGAGGTTCAGCATGCCTCCCAGGGCATTATAGTAAGGGTAATACTTTGGACAAGCCATTAATCTGAGGATTTCAAAATGTCACGAGCAATTAGTGTTACAACACCTCTTTGTACTGTTGTTACATGCACCAGGCAAAGAGAAATGTGGGTCAGGATTGGCTGGGCAGCATGTGATACCACAATTCCATGCGTTTAGTCTCTTTGGAGGTGGGACAGATCTGGGGCAGCTGCGCCTGGTGGCGTTCTGAGCTCTGGAGCGGAGTGGGTCACTTGTTTGCCTTTGTTTCCCATGTGGCTTCATTTGGAGAAGTCGTCGCCGGCTGTAACATCTCAGGGACCTCTTACTCCTGATGCTCGAGGAGCCAGACTCTTCTTCTTCCTCCCTCTTCAGTATCTTACACACACCTCCTCTCCTTTGACATTTAGACTAGTCAAGTGAAAAACAAGACAAGACAAATCCTGTTTGCTCCCTGTCACACAGGAGAAAACAGGTTCAAGTGTCCTTCTGCGGCCTCTCGGGAATAAGCACTTCAGAGCTGGGCCATGAACTTGGGTCTCTGGACTGTGATGTTGTTGTCAGCACAGAGACACACCAAGTCCTCTGGCAAGCATAGTAATTTAAGATGATCAGGACAGATACAAGGACTGATTCTCTCATCTCCTCGATCACTGTGAAACAAAACCGGTTATCAGTTCATGAAGGTGGGAACATCACTGAAGGACACAGACGCATTGCCTAACCACCTCTACTGTGTGCCGACTACCGTGTGCCTGGCGCTGGGCAGCAGGCGGCTGAAAGCCAGTGGGAGCTCAGTGTAGGGCGCTCCATGAGGCCAGAGTCCGTGAGCAGCTGTTATTCCTCCCCCCGGCCCAGCACTCGGGACAGAGCCTACAGCAAGGACAGGGCCCTGTGCCGACGTGGGTGCGTGGATGGATGGGTGTGTCTGGGCGGTAGGGGAGTGTGGCCATGGACGCAAGGACGGCTGACTGTGGGGCACGACGGGTGGTGTGAGGGGCTGGCTGGCTGAAGACCCTCTAGAGGCTGCGGCCCTAAGATTCCCGCGGTCAGAGAGCCACGAGCACAGGCGTGGAGATGTTGCGCCTGGCACGAACAAGCACGCCTGCCCCGGGGCCTCTGATCACCTCGGGACGGAGCGATGCTGTTGACCCCCGTGTCTGCAGACAGCAGCTCCGACGACCGGCTTTGTCAGGCTAACTACAGTAGTGACTCTGTGTTTCCTGTGAAAACTGGGCTCAGGCCACTGACCAGCTGCCTTGGTCATCCTCCTTGTAAAAGGCATTGTGGCGGAGGCCGGGCGGTGGCACAGCGGGTTAAGTGCACCTAGTACTAAGCACAAGGACCGGCGCGAGGATCCCGGTTCGAGCCCCTGCTCCTCACCTGTGAGAGGGTTGCTTCACAAGTGGTGAAGCAGGTCTGCAGGTGTCTGTCTTTCTCTCCCTCTGTCTGTCTTCCCCTCCTCTCCGATTTCTCTCTGTCCTGTCCAACAACAATAGCAGCAGCAACAACAACAATGGGAAAAGATACCCTCCAGGAGCAGTGGATTGGTAGTGCAGGTCCTGAGCCCCAGCCATAACCCTGGAGGCAGAAAACAAAGGCTCTGTGGTAGCAGGTGATGGGCCGGTCTTGCAACATGACTTGGGCTCGGTGAAGGTAGGCAGGTTTGTAGTGAGTCATCAGCCTTCCTCCTTGAAAAACAGAAAGGTGCCGTATCTTCACCAGCCCGTCTGGCTCCCCAGGAGAGAGGTGAGAGAAGAGAGAGATGTAGTGATTGATTTTATTTTATTGCCACCAGGGTTGTCATTGGGGCACTACTATTTATCCACTGCTCCGGGCAGCCACTTTTTCCTCTTTTTTTTTCCTGTTTAATCTTTATTAGGACAGAGAGAACTTGAGAGAGGAGGGGGAGGTAGAGAGGGAGAGAGAAAGAGAGACACCTGCAGACCTGCTTCACTGCCTGCAGGTGGGGAGCCAGGGCTTGAACTGGGGTCCTTATGCTTGGTGGTATGTGCGCTTAACTGGTCGCGCCACCGCCTGGCCCCAGCACATCTTCATTGTGCCTGTCATGCTGGAACCGCAGGGTTCTCACTGGGGCTTGGTGCCAGCATCATGAATCCACTGCTCCTGTGGCCATTTTTCCTATTTTCTGGACAGGAAGGAGAGATATTGAGAGGGGAGGGGGAGACAGAGAGACATCTGCAGCCCTGCTTCACCACTTGTGAAGCGACCCCCCTATAGGTGAGGAGTGGGGGCTCGAACCTGGGTCCCTTTGTGGTTTCTCGTGCGTAGTGCTACATGGGTTTGACTAGGTGCCCCACCGCCCGGCCCCCGTTGGGTTCTTGGCAGGTCTGCGTGGTGGGCGGTGTCCCTGTCTCTCAGGTGAGGATGCTCAGGCAGGATGACCACCTGCTCAGTGACGCGGGGAGAGTGACGGCATCCCTCATGGCGTGGTTCTCCTCGTTGTCTCCCTGTCTGTGCTCTCACTCTGGTCAGACGCAGACCATGGAGGCTTCTTTCTGCAGTCGCTCTTGTTGGGAGGCCCCTTGCTGTGTGTCTGTGTTTGCCAGGAAGCCTATGATTGCTGGTTACCCGAGGTTTCAGCCCATGGTTTCCACAGCCTAAACTTGCCAGCGAAGTGTTGTGGGCACTGAGTCTGTTGTGGGCACTGAGCCTGTGCCCATCTCCGATGGTGTAGCCTGTGTCTGTCTCTGTGGTGTGGCCTGTGCCCGTCTCTGATGGTGTAGCCAGTGCCCGTCTCTGTGGTGTGGCCTGTGCCCATATCTGATGGTGTAGCCTGTGTCTGTCTCTGTGGTGTGGCCTGTGCCCGTCTCTGATGGTGTGAGAGGGAGAAAGGGAGAGAGAGGGAGAGGGAGAGAGGCCTGCACATTGCTCCACCACTCAGGGAGCTCCCCTGCAGGTGGGGAGTTTGATCCTAGCCCCTTGTGTGGTGTTGTGTGCACTCTGCCAGCTGTGCCACTGTCTGACTTGTTTATATCTTTAAAATAAACCCTATCTAATAGTTTTTTCTCCCTTTATAGTTCAGGTATTTTTCTGTTATAAAAAAATTTTGGTCTAACCCAGGGTGACAGGCTATGTCCTATATGCATTTTCTTAATCTTTTAGGCTTTTTAGTCAGTGGTCTATTTTAAGAATTTAACTTGGCGTGGAGGTAGATGGCATAATGGTTATGCAAAGAGACTCTCATGCCTGAGTCTCCAGTGTCCTGGGTTCAATCATCTGTGCCAACATCAGCCAGAACAGTGCTCTGGTAAAAAAAAAAAAAAAAAAGAAAGAAAAGAACAGAAAAATGAAAGAAATAAAGAAAGAGAGGAAGGAAGGAAGGAAGGAAGGAAGGAAGGAAGGAAGGAAGGAAGGAAATCAGCTCTGAAATGTGATCTGAGTAATAGTCAAGGTTGCTTGGAGTCGATCATCATTCTGGTACCATTTGTTGCCAAATTCTGCTTCCTGATTGCAAGACAGGACAGCGGGGACCTTCCCCACCCACTCCACGCAGAATAGAATGTCTAGTTCAGCCTGATCAATGGCGGAGAACCGGGGGACTGTTCCCAGGAGGGGCACCCCATGACCCCCACAAGGGGCCTGTATGGTAACGAGCAGTGCACACCTCCTCCAAGAAGCCTGCCCGGCTGTGGGTGCAGGGTGCACGCAGGTGGCCAGGGAGGTGCCTGCCAGGGGCGTTTCTCCTGGTGTGCACAGGTTGGACCTCACCTGGCATAATCCGCAGGTGAGAAAAACATTAGGGCAGGAGAGGGTGGCTGCAGAGTATTACTCAGGGCCTGGCGCTGGCCCCGGAATGCAGCCTGCGGGGTTGGTCTTGCCCAGCAAGTCCCATGAGCTGCAGCCAGGATGCCCCCCCAGCAGCCAGAGGGGCGATTCTGTAACCCAGCCGGCCCTGCCGCCTCCCCAGTGTCTCAGCCCTGCAGGTGCAGAAGCAGGTGCAGTCCTGGTGCCCAGAGAGGAGGCAACAGCGAGATACTCCTCACACCTGTGAGAATGCCAGAAAAGACTGAAACAGCCATGCTGGCGAGGCCATGGGGACAGAGGAACCTCCTCACTGCTGGGGGGAATGCCAGTGGGTTCACCTCCTGTGGAGAGCAGTCTGGAGAACTCTCAGAGGCTAGAAGTGGACCTGCCCTGTGACCCTGTAATTCCTCTCCTGGGGACAGATCCGAAGGAACCCAACACACCCATCCAAAAAGATCTGTGGTCATATATGTTCTTAGCAGCACAATTTGTAATAGCCACAACCTGGAAGCAACCCAGGTGTCCAACAACAGACAAGTGGCTGAGCAAGTTGTGGTCTGTATACAGAGTGGAACACTATGCAGCTGTTAAAAATGGTGAGGTCACCTCCTTTGCTACGTCTTGGGCAGAACTGAAAGGAATCACACCGAATGCGACAAGTCTGAGAGAGCAGGACCAGTAGTGAGTGGCCTCACTCATAGGTGGTAGTTAAGCACAGGCAGCAGGGAAGCATGAGATAAAAAGTGGACAGTGTGGGGTATGGCACTGAAGCAAAGGCCTCTGGGGAAGGAGGGAGAGAGAGAGAGGGGTGGGGTGGAGGGGTGGTAGGGCACGAGGGTGGGAAAGGACCCAGGCTGGGGGAAGGGGAGGTGAGAGGCCGCACTTGTGTGTCGACAACTATACTGTGAACTAGCACCCCCATAGGATGGGGGTGTGACAGAGTTGGGTCCAGAGAAAAGTTATCAGTAATATGAATTGATTCTGGGCCTCATGCTGGCCTCAGTCTCTGAGCTGGGGCCATGTCTTCTCCACACCCTCCCCACCCTGAGCCAGGGGTCCGGCATGAGCCTGCAGATGCCCTCTCCTTACAAAGCAGCCCTGTTGTGGCTCAGTTACAGAAGCCAGAACTTCCACCTTCCGCATCCCACAAGGAATTCGTCTATACTCCCGGAGGGGAAAATGTTAGGGGAAGATGAGGAGAGGGCTCTGAACTCCAGCTCCATCAGGACCGGAGAGAGGAGAGGAGAAACGAGGGACACTGGGGAGTAGTAACAGGTGTGGGTGTGGCTGGGAAAGGAGAGCAGGTGGGGCCGTAGCAAAGAGGGCGCCCTAGACAGATCCAGACAGATCGCCAGAGAGAGGCCAGTCACCCCACCTTTGTGACCTCGGGAGAAGCACTGGAGCTTCTGCAGGGTGGGGACACAGGCTCTGGTGGTGAGAACGGGCAGAGTTATAGCCCTGTTACCTCATGATTTATTTATTTATTTATTTATTTATTTTTGCCTCTGGGGTTATTGCCGGGGCTCTCTGCCTACACCACGAATCCACTGCTCCTGGAGACCATTTTTTCCCCTTTTGTTGGCCTTGTTGTTCCATCATTGTTGTTATTATTATTATTTATGTTATTATTATTATATAGTTATTATTATTATTGTTGTTGCTGTCGTTGGATGGCACAGAGAGAAATGGAGAGAGGAGGGGAAGACAGAGAGGGGGAGAGAAAGCCAGACACCTGCAGACCCGCTTCACCGCCTGTGAAGTGACTCCCCTGCAGGTGGGGAGCCGGGGGCTCGAACCAGTATCCTTACGCCAGTCCTTGCACTTTGCACCACATGAGCTTAATCCATTGCGCTACCACCCAACTCCCTAAAACTTACTTATTAATTTAAAAAAATATTTATTTTCTCTTTTGTTGCCCTTGTTGTTTTATTGTTGTGGTTATTATTACTATTGTTGTTGCTGTTGTTGGATAGGACAGAGAGAAATGGAGAGAGGAGGGGAAGACAGAGGGGGAGAGACAGACACCTGCAGACCTGCTTCTCCGCCTGTGAAGCGACTCCCCTGCAGGTGGGAGCCAGGGGCTCGAACCGGGATCCTGACTCTGGTCCTTGCGCTTTGCGCCACCTGCGCTTAATCGGCTGCACTACCGCCTGGCCCCCTACCTCATGAGTTTGAGGGTCGCTGATAATTCACTAATACAGTGAAGGCCAACAGATACCCACTGAGTGCCTGCTATACCCTGCAGGGTCTCGCTGGGTCTGTCCCTGCAGCTCCTTTGTGCTCACGCTGGGGAGGATGAGGGTAAGAGGTGGGCAGGAAGCTGCGTTCGACTGGGCCTCTCCTGGGCTGCAGAGGGTGACAGGGGCCATGGCGGTGGGTCCACGTCCTCACTCCCAAGGTGGCATGGCCTGAACTTGCACTGTTGGGCAGGGGCCCGGCGGGGGCGGGGCTCAGGTGGACCTTTACTGCCTGCCCTGGAGCGAGAACTCTCTTGGGGCTGGCGGGTGGAGTGGTCACAGAGGGGCGTGGGGCCACAGGGTCTCACCACAGCTTCTGGCACCTGCTGCAGGGTGGCCAGAAAGGCCCAGAATTCCCAGGTGCTGCAGGGGCCACTCTGCAAATGTGGGGGCTGGGGGCTGAAACAGGACAGCCCGCTGGTGGTGTGCGGGGGGCCACACTGCTCTGCAGACAAGGCTCACTGCACCCTGACAGCAGCCCTAGGGAGATGGGTCATCACCGTCGCCATCTAGACAGAGACAGAGAGGAAGGGAGACGCTGAGAGAGAAGGAGAGAAGGAGGGAGGTGGAGAGAGAGAGATTGAGACACTGAGAGAAGGATTGAGAGAAAGGAGAGGGAAACAGAGATTTGGAAAGACTGAGAGATATTGAACGTGACTGAGACAGAGAGAGATCGAGGCCACAGAGCTGAGGCTTTCTCAGTGTGGTAGGGACCCGGCTTGAACCTGGGTGTCACCCATGACAGAGCAGCACCCACCCAGTGAGAGCAGCTCCCCAGAAAGCCCCATATGGAGGCGGGGGTGACGTCACCTGCCCAGACCCCATGACTGGCAGGCTAGTCAGTGGCTGCCGGAGTTGTGGGGGTGGGCAGCAGGGAGGGGCCGAGATGAGGAGGCGCCTGGTGTTTCTCACTGAGAGGCACACGCCAGGCTGGGAGCCCAGCCTCGGTCTGGTGGTGAAGAGAGAGCGGCTTTGAGAAGACATGTGGCCCCAGCCCGGGACCCTGCGCCCTGACCCCAGTCTGCAGCGTGCATGCAGGCTTTCCGAGGTGGGCCAGGGTGGGTCACAGGAGCTGGCTCTGGCCGGGGGAGGAGGCCAGAAGGCTCGACCCAGAGGTGCCGTCTGCCCATGAAGATGCCCGGGAGAGTCAGGGAGTGTGCACCGCTGCCCTGAGCAGCACCCAGGTGCCCCCACCCCACTGGGTGCTGCGTTCCATCACTTCCCTGTCCCCGTCTGTCTTCCTCAGTCTTCAGACAGACAGACAGACAGACAGACGGGAGTCAGCTGAGCCCTCCAGGACAAGCACAGAGTTTAAAGGAATGGAAATGCACTGTGCAGGAACACAGATGTTTGTTCAGTGCAAAGCAGGTGGCTGGAGGCCAGGAGGCGCACAGCCGGACCAGGACACACAGCACTAAGTGCAGGGACCTCCCCAAGATCTGGGTTTGAGCCCCCGTCCCCCACCTGCAGGGGGGTGCACGTCACAAGCCGTGGAGCAGATCTCACGTCTCCCTCCCTCCCTCTGCTCTTTCAATTTCTGTCTGTCCTATACAGCACCAAACAGTAGATTCATAGTGCCAGCACCGAGCCCAGCGATAATCCCAGAAGGAAAAACAAGCAGCTCTCTCATGCACAGGCCGGTGAGGGTGCTGAGAAGAAGAGCCTCTGCCAGATCTCCCCTGCCTCTGCCCCTCACCTAATCCCAGCTGGACAGGACTCACACCCTCTCCTGGTATTTCCGGACTCTGTCCTGCTGGGCCCCAGTGCCCAAGGAGCTTGCTCTTTTTAAAAGTCCTCCCACTTTTATCCCTTAATACTTATTTCCTTCTTAGGAACTCCTCCTTCCCTATCCCCTTGTGCTGAAACCAGAAACAAAAAGACCCCAGTCCCATGGCCTTCCTGTGGCTGCCATGAGGGGATCACATGCCTGAACCCTTGCAGGCATCCCTGCCCTAAAATCTCCCCAGCAAGGGATTGAGGATAATCACACAACAGGAAAATACAAATACGAGTAGGAAATTCTCACAAATAATTAAACAGCTCACGAATGATTACACAGCTACGTCCTGACACATTTTGTGAGCTAAGACCTGCATAATTAGCACAGGACATCAGAATGGGAAGCCAGACTGCAGCAGGGCAGAGAGCAGGTCCCAGACACGAGAAGAACACAGACACCATGACTGTGAACCCCACATACCAGGAGAGCACAGAATACATGACTGTGAACCCCACACACCAGGAGGAGAGCACGGACACCATGACTGTGAACCCCACACAAGAGGAGAGCACAGACACCATGACTGTGAACCCCACACACCAGGAGAGCACAGAATCCAAGACTGTGAACCCCACAAACCAGGAGAGCACAGAATCCAAGACTGTGAACCCCACACACCAGGAGAGCACAGACACCATGACTGTGAACCCCACACACCAGGAGAGCACAGACACCATGACTGTGAACCCCACAAACCAGGAGGAGAGCACAGACACCATGACTGTGAACCCCACACACCAGGAGAGCACAGACTCCATGACTGTGAACCCCACACACCAGGAGAGCACAGACACCATGACTGTGAACCCCACACACCAGGAGAGCACAGACACCATGACTGTGAACCCCACACACCAGGAGGAGAGCACAGACTCCATGACTGTGAACCCCACACACCAGGAGAGCACAGACACAATGACTGTGAACCCCACACACCAGGAGAGCACAGACTCCATGACTGTGAACCCCACACACCAGGAGGAGAGCACAGACTCCATGACTGTGAACCCCACACACCGGGAGAGCACAGACTCCATGACTGTGAACCCCACACACCAGGAGGAGAGCACAGACACCATGACTGTGAACCCCACACACCAGGAAAGCACAGACACCATGACTGTGAACCCCACACACCAGGAGGAGAGCACAGACTCCATGACTGTGAACCCCACACACCAGGAGAGCACAGACACAATGACTGTGAACCGCACACACCAGGAGAGCACAGACTCCATGACTGTGAACCCCATGCACCAGAAGGAGAGCACAGACACCATGACTGTGAACCTGACACACCAGGAGAGCACAGACACCATGACTGTGAACCTCACACACCAGGAGAGCACAGACACCATGACTGTGAACACCACACACCAGGAGAGCACAGACTCCATGAATGTGAACCCCACGCACCAGGAGGAGAGCACAGACTCCATGACTGTGAACCCCACACACCAGGAGAGCACAGACACCATGACTGTGAACCCCACAGACCAGGAGAGCACAGACACCATGACTGTGAACCCCACACACCAGGAGAGCACAGAATCCATGACTATGAACCCCACACACCAGGAGGAGAGCACAGACACCATGACTGTGAACCCCACACTCCAGGGGGAGAGCACAGACACCATGACTGTGAAACCCCACACACCAGGGGAGCACAGACACCTTGACTGTGAACCTCACACACCAGGAGAGCACAGAATCCATGACTGTGAACCCCACACACCAGGAGAGCACAGACTCCATGACTGTGAACCCCACACACCATGAGGAGAGCACAGACACCATGACTGTGAACCCCACACACCAGGAGAGCACAGACACCATGACTGTGAACCCCACACACCAGGAGGAGAGCACAGACACCATGACTGTGAACCCCACACACAGGGAGGAGAGCACAGACTCCATGACTGTGAACCCCACACACCAGGAGAGCACAGACACCATGACTGTGAACCCCACACACCAGGAGAGCACAGACACCATGACTGTGAACCCCACACACCAGGAGAGCACAGACACCATGACTGTGAACCCCACACACCATGAGGAGAGCACAGACACCATGACTGTGAACCCCACACACCAGGAGGAGAGCACAGACACCATGACTGTGAACCCCACACACCAGGAGGAGAGCACAGACTCCATGACTGTGAACCCCACACACCAGGAGAGCACAGACACAATGACTGTGAACCCCACACACCAGGAGAGCACAGACTCCATGACTGTGAACCCCACACACCAGGAGGAGAGCACAGACTCCATGACTGTGAACCCCACACACCGGGAGAGCACAGACTCCATGACTGTGAACCCCACACACCAGGAGGAGAGCACAGACACCATGACTGTGAACCCCACACACCAGGAAAGCACAGACACCATGACTGTGAACCCCACACACCAGGAGGAGAGCACAGACTCCATGACTGTGAACCCCACACACCAGGAGAGCACAGACACAATGACTGTGAACCGCACACACCAGGAGAGCACAGACTCCATGACTGTGAACCCCATGCACCAGAAGGAGAGCACAGACACCATGACTGTGAACCTGACACACCAGGAGAGCACAGACACCATGACTGTGAACCTCACACACCAGGAGAGCACAGACACCATGACTGTGAACACCACACACCAGGAGAGCACAGACTCCATGAATGTGAACCCCACGCACCAGGAGGAGAGCACAGACTCCATGACTGTGAACCCCACACACCAGGAGAGCACAGACACCATGACTGTGAACCCCACAGACCAGGAGAGCACAGACACCATGACTGTGAACCCCACACACCAGGAGAGCACAGAATCCATGACTATGAACCCCACACACCAGGAGGAGAGCACAGACACCATGACTGTGAACCCCACACTCCAGGGGGAGAGCACAGACACCATGACTGTGAAACCCCACACACCAGGGGAGCACAGACACCTTGACTGTGAACCTCACACACCAGGAGAGCACAGAATCCATGACTGTGAACCCCACACACCAGGAGAGCACAGACTCCATGACTGTGAACCCCACACACCATGAGGAGAGCACAGACACCATGACTGTGAACCCCACACACCAGGAGAGCACAGACACCATGACTGTGAACCCCACACACCAGGAGGAGAGCACAGACACCATGACTGTGAACCCCACACACAGGGAGGAGAGCACAGACTCCATGACTGTGAACCCCACACACCAGGAGAGCACAGACACCATGACTGTGAACCCCACACACCAGGAGAGCACAGACACCATGACTGTGAACCCCACACACCATGAGGAGAGCACAGACACCATGACTGTGAACCCCACACACCAGGAGGAGAGCACAGACACCATGACTGTGAACCCCACACACCAGGAGAGCATAGACTCCATGACTGTGAACCCCATGCACCAGAAGGAGAGCACAGACACCATGACTGTGAACCCCACACACCAGGAGAGCACAGACACCATGACTGTGAAACCCCACACACCAGGAGGAGAGCACAGACACCTTGACTGTGAACCCCACACACCATGAGGAGAGCACAGACACCATGACTGTGAAACCCACACACCAGGAGGAGAGCACAGACACCATGACTGTGAACCCCACACACCGGGAGAGCACAGACTCCATGACTGTGAACCCACACACACCAGGAGGAGAGCACAGACACCATGACTGTGAACCCCACACACCAGGAGGAGAGCACAGACACCATGACTGTGAACCCCACACACCAGGAGGAGAGCACAGACACCATGACTGTGAACCCCACACACCGGGAGAGCACAGACTCCATGACTGTGAACCCCACACACCAGGAGGAGAGCACAGACACCATGACTGTGAACCCCACACACCAGGAGGAGAGCACAGACACCATGACTGTGAACCCCACACACCAGGAGGAGAGCACAGACACCATGACTGTGAAACCCCACACACCAGGGGAGCACAGACACCTTGACTGTGAACCTCACACACCAGGAGAATACAGAATCCATGACTGTGAACCCCACACACCAGGAGAGCACAGACTCCATGATGTGAACCCCACACACCATGAGGAGAGCACAGACACCATGACTGTGAACCCTACACACCAGGAGGAGAGCACAGACACCATGACTGTGAACCCCACACACCAGGAGAGAACAGACACCATGACTGTGAACCCCACACACCAGGAGGAGAGCACAGACACCATGACTGTGAACCCCACACACCAGGAGGAGAGCACAGACACCATGACTGTGAACCCCACACACCGGGAGAGCACAGACTCCATGACTGTGAACCCCACACACCAGGAGGAGAGCACAGACACCATGACTGTGAACCCCACACACTGGGAGAGCACAGACTCCATGACTGTGAACCCCACACACCAGGAGGAGAGCACAGACACCATGACTGTGAACCCCACACACCAGGAAAGCACAGACACCATGACTGTGAACCCCACACACCAGGAGGAGAGCACAGACACCATGACTGTGAACCCCACACACCAGGAGGAGAGCACAGACACCATGACTGTGAAACCCCACACACCAGGGGAGCACAGACACCTTGACTGTGAAGCTCACACACCAGGAGAATACAGAATCCATGACTGTGAACCCCACACACCAGGAGAGCACAGACACCATGACTGTGAACCCCACACACCAGGAGAGCACAGACACCATGACTGTGAACCCCACACACCAGGAGGAGAGCACAGACACCATGACTGTGAAACCCCACACACCAGGGGAGCACAGACACCTTGACTGTGAACCTCACACACCAGGAGAATACAGAATCCATGACTGTGAACCCCACACACCAGGAGAGCACAGACACCATGACTGTGAACCCCACACACCAGGAGAGAACAGACACCATGACTGTGAACCCCACACACCAGGAGGAGAGCACAGACACCATGACTGTGAACCCCACACACCAGGAGGAGAGCACAGACACCATGACTGTGAACCCCACACACCGGGAGAGCACAGACTCCATGACTGTGAACCCCACACACCATGAGGAGAGCACAGACACCATGACTGTGAACCCCACACACCAGGAGGAGAGCACAGACACCATGACTGTGAACCCCACACACCAGGAGGAGAGCACAGACACCATGACTGTGAACCCCACACACGAGGAGGAGAGCAAAGACTCCATGACTGTGAACCCCACACACCAGGAGAGCACAGACACAATGACTGTGAACCCCACACACCAGGAGAGCACAGACACCATGACTGTGAACCCCACACACCAGGAGAGCACAGACACCATGACTGTGAACCCCACACACCAGGAGGAGAGCACAGACTCCATGACTGTGAACCCCACACACCAGGAGGAGAGCACAGACACCATGACTGTGAACCCCACACACCAGGAGAGCACAGACACCATGACTGTGAAACCCACACACCAGGAGGAGAGCACAGACACCATGACTGTGAACCCCACACACCAGGAAAGCACAGACACCATGACTGTGAACCCCACACACGGGGAGAGCACAGACTCCATGACTGTGAACCCCACGCACCAGGAGGAGAGCACAGACACCATGACTGTGAACCCCACACACCAGGAAAGCACAGACTCCATGACTGTGAACCCCACACACCAGGAGGAGAGCACAGACACCATGACTGTGAACCCCACACACCAGGAGAAGAGCACAGACACCATGACTGTGAAACCCCACACACCAGGGGAGCACAGACACCTTGACTGTGAACCTCACACACCAGGAGACCACAGAATCCATGACTGTGAAACCCACACACCAGGAGAGCACAGACTCCATGACTGTGAACCCCACACACCATGAGGAGAGCACAGACACCATGACTGTGAACCCCACACACCAGGAGAGCACAGACACCATGACTGTGAACCCCACACACCAGGAGGAGAGCACAGACACCATGACTGTGAACCCCACACACCAGGAGGAGAGCACAGACACCATGACTGTGTACCCCACACAGAGGGAGGAGAGCACAGACACCATGACAGTGAACCCCACACACCAGGAGAGCACAGACACAATGACTGTGAACCCCACACACCAGGAGAGCACAGACACCATGACTGTGAACCCCACACACCAGGAGAGCACAGAATCCATGACTGTGAACCCCACACACCAGGAGGAGAGCACAGAATCCATGACTGTGAACCCCACACACCAGGGGGAGAGCACAGACACCATGACTGTGAAACCCCACACACCAGGGAAGCACAGACACCTTGACTGTGAACCTCACACACCAGGAGAGCACAGAATCCATGACTGTGAAACCCACACACCAGGAGAGCACAGACTCCATGACTGTGAACCCCACACACCAGGAGAGCACAGAATCCATGACTGTGAACCCCACACACCATGAGGAGAGCACAGACACTATGACTGTGAACCCCACACACCAGGAGAGCACAGACACCATGAGTGTGAACCCCACACACCAGGAGGAGAGCACAGACACCATGACTGTGAACCCCACACACCAGGAGAGCACAGACACCATGACTGTGAACCCCACACACCAGGAGGAGAACACGGACACCATGACTGTGAACCCCACACACCGGGAGAGCACAGATTCCATGACTGTGAACCCCACACACCAGGAGGAGAGCACAGACACCATGACTGTGAACCCCACACACCAGGAGAGCACAGACACCATGACTGTGAACCCCACACACCAGGAGAGCACAGACACCATGACTGTGAACCCCACACACCAGTAGGAGAGCACAGACACCATGACTGTGAACCCCACACACCAGGAGGAGAGCACAGACACCATGACTGTGAACCCCACACACCAGGAGGAGAGCACAGACACCATGACTGTGAAACCCCACACACCAGGGGAGCACAGACACCTTGCCTGTGAACCTCACTCACCAGGAGAGCACAGAATCCATGACTGTGAAACCCACACAGCAGGAGAGCACAGACTCCATGATGTGAACCCCACACACCATGAGGAGAGCACAGACACCATGACTGTGAACCCCACACACCAGGAGAGCACAGACACCATGACTGTGAACCCCACACACCAGGAGGAGAGCACAGACACCATGACTGTGAACCCCACACACCGGGAGAGCACAGACTCCATGACTGTGAACCCCACACACCAGGAGGAGAGCACAGACACCATGACTGTGAACCCCACACACCAGGAGAGCACAGACACCATGACTGTGAACCACACACACCTGGAGGAGAGCACAGAACCATGACTGTGAACCCCACACACCAGGAGGAGAGCACAGACACCGTGACTGTGAACCCCACACACCATGAGGAGAGCACAGACACCATGACTGTGAACCCCACACACCAGGAGAGCATAGACTCCATGACTGTGAACCCCATGCACCAGAAGGAGAGCACAGACACCATGACTGTGAACCCCACACACCAGGAGAGCACAGACACCATGACTGTGAAACCCCACACACCAGGAGAGCACAGACACCTTGACTGTGAACCCCACACACCATGAGGAGAGCACAGACACCATGACTGTGAACCCCACACACCAGGAGGAGAGCACAGACACCATGACTGTGAACCCCACACACCAGGAGGAGAGCACAGACACCATGACTGTGAACCCCACACACCGGGAGAGCACAGACTCCATGACTGTGAACCCACACACACCAGGAGGAGAGCACAGACACCATGACTGTGAACCCCACACACCAGGAGGAGAGCACAGACACCATGACTGTGAACCCCACACACCAGGAGGAGAGCACAGACACCATGACTGTGAACCCCACACACCGGGAGAGCACAGACTCCATGACTGTGAACCCCACACACCAGGAGGAGAGCACAGACACCATGACTGTGAACCCCACACACCAGGAGGAGAGCACAGACACCATGACTGTGAACCCCACACACCAGGAGGAGAGCACAGACACCATGACTGTGAAACCCCACACACCAGGGGAGCACAGACACCTTGACTGTGAACCTCACACACCAGGAGAATACAGAATCCATGACTGTGAAACCCACACACCAGGAGAGCACAGACTCCATGATGTGAACCCCACACACCATGAGGAGAGCACAGACACCATGACTGTGAACCCTACACACCAGGAGGAGAGCACAGACACCATGACTGTGAACCCCACACACCAGGAGAGAACAGACACCATGACTGTGAACCCCACACACCAGGAGGAGAGCACAGACACCATGACTGTGAACCCCACACACCAGGAGGAGAGCACAGACACCATGACTGTGAACCCCACACACCGGGAGAGCACAGACTCCATGACTGTGAACCCCACACACCAGGAGGAGAGCACAGACACCATGACTGTGAACCCCACACACCGGGAGAGCACAGACTCCATGACTGTGAACCCCACATACCATGAGGAGAGCACAGACACCATGACTGTGAACCCCACACACCAGGAGGAGAGCACAGACACCATGACTGTGAACCCCACACACGAGGAGGAGAGCAAAGACTCCATGACTGTGAACCCCACACACCAGGAGAGCACAGACACAATGACTGTGAACCCCACACACCAGGAGAGCACAGACACCATGACTGTGAACCCCACACACCAGGAGAGCACAGACACCATGACTGTGAACCCCACACACCAGGAGGAGAGCACAGACTCCATGACTGTGAACCCCACACACCAGGAGGAGAGCACAGACACCATGACTGTGAACCCCACACACCAGGAGAGCACAGACACCATGACTGTGAAACCCACACACCAGGAGGAGAGCACAGACACCATGACTGTGAACCCCACACACCAGGAAAGCACAGACACCATGACTGTGAACCCCACACACGGGGAGAGCACAGACTCCATGACTGTGAACCCCACACACCAGGAGGAGAGCACAGACACCATGACTGTGAACCCCACACACCAGGAAAGCACAGACTCCATGACTGTGAACCCCACACACCAGGAGGAGAGCACAGACACCATGACTGTGAACCCCACACACCAGGAGAAGAGCACAGACACCATGACTGTGAAACCCCACACACCAGGGGAGCACAGACACCTTGACTGTGAACCTCACACACCAGGAGACCACAGAATCCATGACTGTGAAACCCACACACCAGGAGAGCACAGACTCCATGACTGTGAACCCCACACACCATGAGGAGAGCACAGACACCATGACTGTGAACCCCACACACCAGGAGAGCACAGACACCATGACTGTGAACCCCACACACCAGGAGGAGAGCACAGACACCATGACTGTGAACCCCACACACCAGGAGGAGATCACAGACACCATGACTGTGAACCCCACACACCAGGAGAGCACAGAATCCATGACTGTGAACCCCACACACCAGGAGGAGAGCACAGACACCATGACTGTGAACCCCACACACAGGGAGGAGAGCACAGACACCATGACAGTGAACCCCACACACCAGGAGAGCACAGACACAATGACTGTGAACCCCACACACCAGGAGAGCACAGACACCATGACTGTGAACCCCACACACCAGGAGAGCACAGAATCCATGACTGTGAACCCCACACACCAGGAGGAGAGCACAGAATCCATGACTGTGAAACCCCACACACCAGGGAAGCACAGACACCTTGACTGTGAACCTCACACACCAGGAGAGCACAGAATCCATGACTGTGAAACCCACACACCAGGAGAGCACAGACTCCATGACTGTGAACCCCACACACCAGGAGAGCACAGACACCATGACTGTGAACCCCACACACCAGGAGGAGAACACGGACACCATGACTGTGAACCCCACACACCGGGAGAGCACAGATTCCATGACTGTGAACCCCACACACCAGGAGGAGAGCACAGACACCATGACTGTGAACCCCACACACCAGGAGAGCACAGACACCATGACTGTGAACCCCACACACCAGTAGGAGAGCACAGACACCATGACTGTGAACCCCACACACCAGGAGGAGAGCACAGACACCATGACTGTGAACCCCACACACCAGGAGGAGAGCACAGACACCATGACTGTGAAACCCCACACACCAGGGGAGCACAGACACCTTGCCTGTGAACCTCACTCACCAGGAGAGCACAGAATCCATGACTGTGAAACCCACACAGCAGGAGAGCACAGACTCCATGATGTGAACCCCACACACCATGAGGAGAGCACAGACACCATGACTGTGAACCCCACACACCAGGAGAGCACAGACACCATGACTGTGAACCCCACACACCAGGAGGAGAGCACAGACACCATGACTGTGAACCCCACACACCGGGAGAGCACAGACTCCATGACTGTGAACCCCACACACCAGGAGGAGAGCACAGACACCATGACTGTGAACCACACACACCAGGAGAGCACAGACACCATGACTGTGAACCACACACACCTGGAGGAGAGCACAGAACCATGACTGTGAACCCCACACACCAGGAGGAGAGCACAGACACCATGACTGTGAACCCCACACACCAGGAGGAGAGCACAGACACCATGACTGTGAACCCCACACACCAGGAGAGCACAGACACAATGACTGTGAACCCCACACACCAGGAGGAGAGCACAGACACCATGACTGTGAACCCCACACACCATGAGGAGAGTACAGACACCATGACTGTGAACCCCACACACCAGGAGAGAACAGACACCATGACTGTGAACCCCACACACCAGGAGGAGAGCACAGACACCATGACTGTGAACCCCACACACCAGGAGGAGAGCACAGACACCGTGACTGTGAACCCCACACACCAGGGGAGCACAGACACCTTGACTGTGAACCTCACACACCAGGAGAGCACAGACACCATGACTGTGAACCCCACACACCAGGAGAGCACAGACTCCATGACGGTGAACCCCACACACCAGGAGAGCACAGACACCATGACTGTGAACCCCACACACCAGGAGGAGAGCACAGACACCATGACTGTGAACCCCACACACCAGGAGAGCACAGACACCATGACTGTGAACCCCACACACCAGGAGGAGAGCACAGACTCCATGACTGTGAACCCCACACACCAGGAGAGCACAGACACCATGACTGTGAACCCCACACACCAGGAGGAGAGCACAGACTCCATGACTGTGAACCCCACACACCAGGAGAGCACAGACACCATGACTGTGAACCCCACACACCAGGAGGAGAGCACAGACTCCATGACTGTGAACCCACCACCAGGGAGAGCACAGACACCATGACTGTGAACCCCACACACCAGGAGAGCACAGACACCATGACTGTGAACACCACACACCAGGAGAGCACAGAATCCATGACTGTGAACCCCACACACCAGGAGGAGAGCACTGACACCATGACTGTGAACCTCACACACCAGGAGAGCACAGACACCATGACTGTGAACCCCACACACCAGGAGAGCACAGACACCATGACTGTGAACCCCACACACCAGGAGAGCACAGACACCATGACTGTGAACCCCACACACCAGGAGAGCACAGACTCCATGACTGTGAAACCCACACACCAGGAGGAGAGTACAGACACCATGACTGTGAACCCCACACACCATGAGGAGAGCACAGACACCATGACTGTGAACCCCACACACCAGGAGAGCACAGACACCATGATTGTGAACCCCACACACCAGGAGAGCACAGAATCCATGACTGTGAACCCCACACACCAGGAGGAGAGCACAGACACCATGACTGTGAAACCCCACACACCAGGGGAGCACAGACACCTTGACTGTGAACCCCACACACCAGGAGGAGAGCACAGAATCCATGACTGTGAACCCCACACCAGGGAGAGCACAGACTCCATGACTGTGAACCCCACACACCAGGAGGAGAGCACAGACACCATGACTGTGAACCCCACACACCAGGAGAGAACAGACTCCATGACTATGAACCACACACACCAGGAGAGCACAGACACCATGACTGTCAACCCCAACACCAGGAAAGCACAGAATCCATAACTGTGAACCCCACACACCAGGAGAGCACAGACACCATGACTGTGAACCTCACACACCAGGAGGAGAGCACAGACACCATGACTGTGAACCCCACACACCAGGAGAGCACAGACACCATGACTGTGAACCCCACACACCAGGAGGAGAACACGGACACCATGACTGTGAACCCCACACACCGGGAGAGCACAGATTCCATGACTGTGAACCCCACACACCAGGAGGAGAGCACAGACACCATGACTGTGAACCCCACACACCAGGAGAGCACAGACACCATGACTGTGAACCCCACACACCAGTAGGAGAGCACAGACACCATGACTGTGAACCCCACACACCAGGAGGAGAGCACAGACACCATGACTGTGAACCCCACACACCAGGAGGAGAGCACAGACACCATGACTGTGAAACCCCACACACCAGGGGAGCACAGACACCTTGCCTGTGAACCTCACTCACCAGGAGAGCACAGAATCCATGACTGTGAAACCCACACAGCAGGAGAGCACAGACTCCATGATGTGAACCCCACACACCATGAGGAGAGCACAGACACCATGACTGTGAACCCCACACACCAGGAGAGCACAGACACCATGACTGTGAACCCCACACACCAGGAGGAGAGCACAGACACCATGACTGTGAACCCCACACACCGGGAGAGCACAGACTCCATGACTGTGAACCCCACACACCAGGAGGAGAGCACAGACACCATGACTGTGAACCCCACACACCAGGAGAGCACAGACACCATGACTGTGCACCACACACACCTGGAGGAGAGCACAGAACCATGACTGTGAACCCCACACACCAGGAGGAGAGCACAGACACCATGACTGTGAACCCCACACACCAGGAGGAGAGCACAGACACCATGACTGTGAACCCCACACACCAGGAGAGCACAGACACCATGACTGTGAACCCCACACACCAGGAGGAGAGCAAAGACACCATGACTGTGAACCCCACACACAGGGAGGAGAGCACAGACTCCATGACTGTGAACCCCACACACCAGGAGAGCACAGACACCATGACTGTGAACCCCACACACCAGGAGAGCACAGACACCTTGACTGTGAACCTCACACACCAGGAGAGCACAGAATCCATGACTGTGAACCCCACACACCAGGAGAGCACAGACTCCATGACTGTGAACCCCACACACCATGAGGAGAGCACAGACACCATGACTGTGAACCCCACACACCAGGAGGAGAGCACAGACACCATGACTGTGAACCCCACACACCAGGAGGAGAGCACAGACACCATGACTGTGAACCCCACACACAGGGAGGAGAGCACAGACTCCATGACTGTGAACCCCACACACCGGGAGAGCACAGACACCATGACTGTGAACCCCACACACCAGGAGAGCACAGACACCATGACTGTGAACCCCACACACCAGGAGAGCACAGACACCATGACTGTGAACCCCACACACCAGGAGGAGAGCACAGACACCATGACTGTGAACCCCACACACCAGGAGAGCATAGACTCCATGACTGTGAACCCCATGCACCAGAAGGAGAGCACAGACACCATGACTGTGAACCCCACACACCAGGAGAGCACAGACACCATGACTGTGAAACCCCACACACCAGGAGAGCACAGACACCTTGACTGTGAACCCCACACACCATGAGGAGAGCACAGACACCATGACTGTGAACCCCACACACCAGGAGGAGAGCACAGACACCATGACTGTGAACCCCACACACCAGGAGGAGAGCACAGACACCATGACTGTGAACCCCACACACCGGGAGAGCACAGACTCCATGACTGTGAACCCACACACACCAGGAGGAGAGCACAGACACCATGACTGTGAACCCCACACACCAGGAGGAGAGCACAGACACCATGACTGTGAACCCCACACACCAGGAGGAGAGCACAGACACCATGACTGTGAACCCCACACACCGGGAGAGCACAGACTCCATGACTGTGAACCCCACACACCAGGAGGAGAGCACAGACACCATGACTGTGAACCCCACACACCAGGAGGAGAGCACAGACACCATGACTGTGAACCCCACACACCAGGAGGAGAGCACAGACACCATGACTGTGAAACCCCACACACCAGGGGAGCACAGACACCTTGACTGTGAACCTCACACACCAGGAGAATACAGAATCCATGACTGTGAAACCCACACACCAGGAGAGCACAGACTCCATGATGTGAACCCCACACACCATGAGGAGAGCACAGACACCATGACTGTGAACCCTACACACCAGGAGGAGAGCACAGACACCATGACTGTGAACCCCACACACCAGGAGAGAACAGACACCATGACTGTGAACCCCACACACCAGGAGGAGAGCACAGACACCATGACTGTGAACCCCACACACCAGGAGGAGAGCACAGACACCATGACTGTGAACCCCACACACCGGGAGAGCACAGACTCCATGACTGTGAACCCCACACACCAGGAGGAGAGCACAGACACCATGACTGTGAACCCCACACACTGGGAGAGCACAGACTCCATGACTGTGAACCCCACACACCAGGAGGAGAGCACAGACACCATGACTGTGAACCCCACACACCATGAGGAGAGCACAGACACCATGACTGTGAACCCCACACACCAGGAGGAGAGCACAGACACCATGACTGTGAACCCCACACACCAGGAGGAGAGCACAGACACCATGACTGTGAAACCCCACACACCAGGGGAGCACAGACACCTTGATTGTGAACCTCACACACCAGGAGAATACAGAATCCATGACTGTGAACCCCACACACCAGGAGAGCACAGACACCATGACTGTGAACCCCACACACCAGGAGAGCACAGACACCATGACTGTGAACCCCACACACCAGGAGGAGAGCACAGACACCATGACTGTGAAACCCCACACACCAGGGGAGCACAGACACCTTGACTGTGAACCTCACACACCAGGAGAATACAGAATCCATGACTGTGAACCCCACACACCAGGAGAGCACAGACACCATGACTGTGAACCCCACACACCAGGAGAGAACAGACACCATGACTGTGAACCCCACACACCAGGAGGAGAGCACAGACACCATGACTGTGAACCCCACACACCAGGAGGAGAGCACAGACACCATGACTGTGAACCCCACACACCGGGAGAGCACAGACTCCATGACTGTGAACCCCACACACCAGGAGGAGAGCACAGACACCATGACTGTGAACCCCACACACCGGGAGAGCACAGACTCCATGACTGTGAACCCCACACACCATGAGGAGAGCACAGACACCATGACTGTGAACCCCACACACCAGGAGGAGAGCACAGACACCATGACTGTGAACCCCACACACCAGGAGGAGAGCACAGACACCATGACTGTGAACCCCACACACGAGGAGGAGAGCAAAGACTCCATGACTGTGAACCCCACACACCAGGAGAGCACAGACACCATGACTGTGAACCCCACACACCAGGAGAGCACAGACACCATGACTGTGAACCCCACACACCAGGAGGAGAGCACAGACACCATGACTGTGAAACCCCACACACCAGGGGAGCACAGACACCTTGACTGTGAACCTCACACACCAGGAGAATACAGAATCCATGACTGTGAACCCCACACACCAGGAGAGCACAGACACCATGACTGTGAACCCCACACACCAGGAGAGAACAGACACCATGACTGTGAACCCCACACACCAGGAGGAGAGCACAGACACCATGACTGTGAACCCCACACACCAGGAGGAGAGCACAGACACCATGACTGTGAACCCCACACACCGGGAGAGCACAGACTCCATGACTGTGAACCCCACACACCAGGAGGAGAGCACAGACACCATGACTGTGAACCCCACACACCGGGAGAGCACAGACTCCATGACTGTGAACCCCACACACCATGAGGAGAGCACAGACACCATGACTGTGAACCCCACACACCAGGAGGAGAGCACAGACACCATGACTGTGAACCCCACACACGAGGAGGAGAGCAAAGACTCCATGACTGTGAACCCCACACACCAGGAGAGCACAGACACAATGACTGTGAACCCCACACACCAGGAGAGCACAGACACCATGACTGTGAACCCCACACACCAGGAGAGCACAGACACCATGACTGTGAACCCCACACACCAGGAGAGGACAGAATCCATGACTGTGAACCCCACACACCAGGAGGAGAGCACTGACACCATGACTGTGAACCTCACACACCAGGAGAGCACAGACACTATGACTGTGAACCCCACACACCAGGAGAGCACAGACTCCATGACTGTGAAACCCACACACCAGGAGGAGAGTACAGACACCATTACTGTGAACCCCACACACCATGAGGAGAGCACAGACACCATGACTTTGAACCCCACACACCAGGAGAGCACAGACACCATGATTGTGAACCCCACACACCAGTAGAGCACAGAATCCATGACTGTGAACCCCACACACCAGGAGGAGAGCACAGACACCATGACTGTGAAACCCCACACACCAGGGGAGCACAGACACCTTGACTGTGAACCCCACACACCAGGAGGAGAGCACAGAATCCATGACTGTGAACCCCACACCAGGGAGAGCACAGACTCCATGACTGTGAACCCCACACACCAGGAGGAGAGCACAGACACCATGACTGTGAACCCCACACACCAGGAAAGCACAGACACCATGACTGTGAACCCCACACACCAGGAGAGAACAGACTCCATGACTATGAACCACACACACCAGGAGAGCACAGACACCATGACTGTCAACCCCAACACCAGGAAAGCACAGAATCCATAACTGTGAACCCCACACACCAGGAGAGCACAGACACCATGACTGTGAACCCCACACACCAGGAGGAGAGCACAGACACCATGACTGTGAACCCCACACACCAGGAGAGCACAGACTCCATGACTGTGAACCCCACACACCAGGAGGAGAGCACAGACACCATGACTGTGAACCCCACACACCAGGAGAGCACAGACACCATGACTGTGAACCCCACACACCAGGAGGAGAGCACAGACTCCATGACTGTGAACCCCACACACCAGGAGACCACAGAATCCATGACTGTGAAACCCACACAGCAGGAGAGCACAGACTCCATGATGTGAACCCCACACACCATGAGGAGAGCACAGACACCATGACTGTGAACCCCACAACCAGGAGGAGAGCACAGACACCATGACTGTGAACCCCACACACCGGGAGAGCAAAGACTCCATGACTGTGAACCCCACACACCAGGAGGAGAGCACAGACACCAAGACTGTGAACCCCACACACCAGGAGGAGAGCACAGACACCATGACTGTGAAACCCACACACCAGGAGGAGAGCACAGACACCATGACTGTGAACCCCACACACCAGGAGAGCACAGACACCATGACTGTGAACCCCACACACCATGAGGAGAGCACAGACACCATGACTGTGAACCCCACACACCAGGAGAGCACAGACACCATGACTGTGAACCCCACACACCAGGAGAGCACAGACACCATGACTGTGAACCCCACACACCAGGAGGAGAGCACAGACACCATGACTGTGAACCCCACACACCAGGAGAGCACAGACACCATGACTGTGAACCCCACACACCATGAGGAGAGCACAGACACCATGACTGTGAACCCCACACACCAGGAGAGCACAGACACCATGACTGTGAACCCCACACACCAGGAGGAGAGCACAGACACCATGACTGTGAACCCCACACACCATGAGGAGAGCACAGACACCATGACTGTGAACCCCACACACCAGGAGGAGATCACAGACACCATGACTGTGAACCCCACACACCAGGAGAGCACAGACTCCATGACTGTGAACCTCACACACCAGGAGAGAACAGACACCTTGACTGTGAACCCCACACCAGGGGAGCACAGACTCCATGACTGTGAACCTCACATACCAGGAGGGAACAGACACCATGACTGTGAACCCCACACACCAGGAGGAGAGCACAGACACCATGACTGTGAACCCCACACACCAGGAGGAGAGCACAAACACCATGACTGTGAACCCCACACACCATGAGGAGAGCACAGACACCATGACTGTGAACCCCACACACCAGGAGAGCATAGACTCCATGACTGTGAACCCCACACCAGGGAGAGCACAGACTCCATGACTGTGAACCCCACACACCAGGAGAGCACAGACACCATGACTGTGAACCCCACACACCAGGAGAGCACAGAATCCATGACTGTGAACCCCACACACCAGGAGGAGAGCACAGACACTTTGACTGTGAACCCCACACAGCAGGAGGAGAGCACAGACACCATGACTGTGAACCCCACACACCGGGAGAGCACAGACTCCATGACTGTGAACCCCACACACCAGGAGAGCACAGAATCCATGACTGTGAACCCCACACACCAGGAGGAGAGCACTGACACCATGACTGTGAACCTCACACACCAGGAGAGCACAGACACTATGACTGTGAACCCCACACACCAGGAGAGCACAGACTCCATGACTGTGAAACCCACACACCAGGAGGAGAGTACAGACACCATTACTGTGAACCCCACACACCATGAGGAGAGCACAGACACCATGACTTTGAACCCCACACACCAGGAGAGCACAGACACCATGATTGTGAACCCCACACACCAGTAGAGCACAGAATCCATGACTGTGAACCCCACACACCAGGAGGAGAGCACAGACACCATGACTGTGAAACCCCACACACCAGGGGAGCACAGACACCTTGACTGTGAACCCCACACACCAGGAGGAGAGCACAGAATCCATGACTGTGAACCCCACACCAGGGAGAGCACAGACTCCATGACTGTGAACCCCACACAACAGGAGGAGAGCACAGACACCATGACTGTGAACCCCACACACCAGGAAAGCACAGACACCATGACTGTGAACCCCACACACCAGGAGAGAACAGACTCCATGACTATGAACCACACACACCAGGAGAGCACAGACACCATGACTGTCAACCGCACACCAGGAAAGCACAGAATCCATAACTGTGAACCCCACACACCAGGAGAGCACAGACACCATGACTGTGAACCCCACACACCAGGAGGAGAGCACAGACACCATGACTGTGAACTCCACACACCAGGAGAGCACAGACTCCATGACTGTGAACCCCACACACCAGGAGAGCACAGACACCATGACTGTGAACCCCACACACCAGGAGAGCACAGACACCATGACTGTGAACCCCACACACCATGAGAGCACAGACACCATGACTGTGAACCCCACACACCAGGAGAGCACAGACACAATGACTGTGAACCCCACACACCATGAGGAGAGCACAGACACCATGACTGTGAACCCCACACACCAGGAGAGCACAGACACCATGACTGTGTACCCCACACACCAGGAGAGCACAGACACCATGACTGTGAACCCCACACACCAGGAGGAGAGCACAGACACCATGACTGTGAACCCCACACACCAGGAGGAGAGCACAGACACCATGACTGTGAACCCCACACACCAGGAGGAGAGCACAGACTCCATGACTGTGAACCCCACACACCAGGAGAGCACAGACACCATGACTGTGAAACCCCACACACCAGGAGAGCACAGACACCATGACTGTGAACCCCACACACCAGGAGGAGAGCACAGACTCCATGACTGTGAACCCCACACACCAGGGGAGCACAGACACCTTGACTGTGAACCTCACACACCAGGAGAGCACAGACACCATGACTGTGAACCCCACACACCAGGGGAGCACAGACACCATGACTGTGAACCCCACACACCAGGAGGAGAGCACAGACTCCATGACTGTGAACCTCACACACCAGGAGAGCACAGACACCATGACTGTGAACACCACACACCAGGAGAGCACAGACTCCATGACTGTGAACCTCACACACCAGGAGAGAACAGACACCTTGACTGTGAACCCCACAACAGGGGAGCACAGACTCCATGACTGTGAACCTCACATACCAGGAGGGAACAGACACCATGACTGTGAACCCCACACACCAGGAGGAGAGCACAGACACCATGACTGTGAACCCCACACACCAGGAGGAGAGCACAGACACCATGACTGTGAACCCCACACACCAGGAGAGCATAGACTCCATGACTGTGAACCCCACACACCAGGAGAGCACAGACACAATGACTGTGAACCCCACACACCAGGAGAGCACAGACTCCATGACTGTGAACCCCACACACCAGGAGAGCACAGACACCATGACTGTGAACTCCACACACCAGGAGAGCACAGACACCATGACTGTGAACCCCACACACCAGGAGAGCACAGACACCATGACTGTGAACCCCACACACCAGGAGAGCACAGAATCCATGACTGTGAACCCCACATACCAGGAGGAGAGCACAGACACCATGACTGTGAACCCCACACACCAGGAGGAGAGCACAGACACCATGACTGTGAAACCCCACACACCAGGGGAGCACAGACTCCATGACTGTGAACCCCACACACCAGGAGGAGAGCACAGACACCATGACTGTGAACCCCACACACCAGGAGAGCACAGACACCATGACTGTGAACCCCAAACACCAGGAGAGCACAGACACCATGACTGTGAACCCCACACACCAGGAGAGCACAGACACCATGACTGTGAACCCCACACACCAGGAGAGCACAGAATCCATGACTGTGAACCCCACATACCAGGAGGAGAGCACAGACACCATGACTGTGAACCCCACACACCAGGAGGAGAGCACAGACACCATGACTGTGAAACCCCACACACCAGTGGAGCACAGACTCCATGACTGTGAACCCCACACACCAGGAGGAGAGCACAGACACCATGACTGTGAACCCTAAACACCAGGAGAGCACAGACACCATGACTGTGAACCCCACACACCAGGAGGAGAGCACAGACACCATGACTGTGAACCCCACACACCGGGAGAGCACAGACACCATGACTGTGAACCCCACACACCAGGAGGAGAGCACAGACACCATGACTGTGAACCCCACACACCGGGAGAGCACAGACTCTATGACTGTGAACCTCACACACCAGGAGGAGAGCACAGACACCATGACTGTGAACCCCACACACCAGGAAAGCACAGACACCATGACTGTGAACCCCACACACCAGGAGGAGAGCACAGACACCATGACTGTGAACCCCACACACCAGGAGGAGAGCACAGACACCATGACTGTGAACCCCACACACCAGGGGAGCACAGACACCATGACTGTGAACCCCACACACCAGGAGGAGAGCACAGACACCATGACTGTGAAACCCCACACACCAGGGGAGCACAGACACCTTGACTGTGAACCCCACACACCAGGAGAGCACAGAATCCATGACTGTGAAACCCACACACCAGGAGAGCACAGACTCCATGATGTGAACCCCACACACCATGAGGAGAGCACAGACACCATGACTGTGAACCCCACACACCAGGAGAGCACAGACACCATGACTGTGAACCCCACACACCAGGAGGAGAGCACAGACACCATGACTATGAACCCCACACACCGGGAGAGCACAGACTCCATGACTGTGAACCCCAAACACCAGGAGAGCACAGACACCATGACTGTGAACCCCACACACCAGGAGGAGAGCACAGACACCATGACTGTGAACCCCACACACCAGGAGAGCACAGACACCATGACTGTGAACCCCACACACGAGGAGGAGAGCACAGACTCCATGACTGTGAACCCCACACACCAGGAGAGCACAGACACAATGACTGTGAACCCCACACACCAGGAGAGCACAGACTCCATGACTGTGAACCCCACACACCAGGAGAGCACAGACACCTTGACTGTGAACCCCACACACCATGAGGAGAGCACAGACACCATGACTGTGAACCCCACACACCAGGAGGAGAGCACAGACACCATGACTGTGAACCCCACACACTGGGAGAGCACAGACTCCATGACTGTGAACCCCACACACCAGGAGGAGAGCACAGACACCATGACTGTGAACCCCACACACCAGGAGGAGAGCACAGACTCCATGACTGTGAACCCCACACACCAGGAGGAGAGCACAGACACCATGACTGTGAACCCCACACACCAGGAGAGCACAGACACCATGACTGTGAACCCCACACACCAGGAGGAGAGCACAGACACCATGACTGTGAACCCCACACACCAGGAGGAGAGCACAGACACCATGACTGTGAACCCCACACACCGGGAGAGCACAGACTCCATGACTGTGACCCCCACACACCAGGAGGAGAGCACAGACACCATGACTGTGAACCCCACACACCAGGAAAGCACAGACACCATGACTGTGAACCCCACACACCAGGAGAGCACAGACTCCATGATGTGAACCCCACACACCATGAGGAGAGCACAGACACCATGACTGTGAACCCCACACACCAGGAGAGCACAGACACCATGACTGTGAACCCCACACACCAGGAGGAGAGCACAGACGCCATGACAGTGAACCCCACACACCAGGGGAGCACAGACACCTTGACTGTGAACCTCACACACCAGGAGAGCACAGAATCCATGACTGTGAACCCCACACACCAGGAGGAGAGCACAGACACCATGACTGTGAACCCCACACACAGGGAGGAGAGCACAGACTCCATGACTGTGAACCCCACACAACAGGAGAGCACAGACACAATGACTGTGAACCCCACACACCAGGAGAGCATAGACTCCATGACTGTGAACCCCATGCACCAGAAGGAGAGCACAGACACCATGACTGTGAACCCCACACACCAGGAGAGCACAGACACCATGACTGTGAACCCCACACACCAGGAGAGCACAGACACCTTGACTGTGAACCCCACACACCATGAGGAGAGCACAGACACCATGACTGTGAACCCCACACACCAGGAGGAGAGCACAGACACCATGACTGTGAACCGCACACACCAGGAGAGCACAGACTCCATGACTGTGAACCCCATGTACCAGAAGGAGAGCACAGACACCATGACTGTGAACCCCACACACCAGGAGAGCACAGACACCATGACTGTGAACCTGACACACCAGGAGAGCACAGACACCATGACTGTGAACCACACACACCAGGAGAGCACAGACTCCATGACTGTGAACCCCACACACCAGGAGAGCACAGACTCCATGACTGTGAACCCCACGCACCAGGAGGAGAGCACAGACTCCATGACTGTGAACCCCACACACCAGGAGAGCACAGACACCATGACTGTGAACCCCACACACTGGGAGAGCGCAGACTCCATGACTGTAAACCCCACACACCAGGAGGAGAGCACAGACACCATGACTGTGAACCCCACACACCAGGAGAGCACAGACACCATGACTGTGAACCCCACACACCAGGAGGAGAGCACAGACACCATGACTGTGAACCCCACACACCAGGAGAGCACAGACACCATGACTGTGAACCTCACACACCAGGAGAGCACAGACTCCATGACTGTGAACCCCACACACCAGGAGAGCACAGACACCATGACTGTGAACCTCACACACCAGGAGAGCACAGACACCATGACTGTGAACCTCACACACCAGGAGGAGAGCACAGACTCCATGACTGTGAACCCCACACACCAGGAGAGCACAGACACCTTGACTGTGAACCTCACACACCAGGTGAGCACAGACTCCATGACTGTGAACCCCACACACCAGGAGGAGAGCACAGACACCATGACTGTGAACCCCACACACCAGGGGAGCACAGACACCATTACTGTGAACCCCACACACCAGGAGAGAACAGACTCCATGACTGTGAACCCCACACACCAGGAGAGCACAGACACCATGACTGTCAACCCCACACACCAGGAGAGCACAGACTCCATGACTGTGAACCCCACACACCAGGAGAGCACAGACACCATGATTGTGAACCCCACACACCAGGAGGAGAGCACAGACACCATGACTGTGAACCCCACACACCATGAGGAGAGCACAGACACCATGACTGTGAACCCCACACACCAGGAGAGCACAGAATCCTTAACTGTGAACCCCACACACCAGGAGAGCACAGACACCATGACTGTGAACCCCACACACCAGGAGGAGAGCACAGACACCATGACTGTAAACCCCACACACCAGGAGAGCACAGACACCATGACTGTGAACGTCACACACCAGGAGGAGAGCACAGACACCATGACTGTGAACCCCACACACCAGGAGAGCACAGACACCATGACTGTGAACCCCACACACCAGGAGAGCACAGACTCCATGACTGTGAACGTCACACACCAGGAGGAGAGCACAGACACCATGACTGTAAACCCCACACACCAGGAGAGCACAGACACCATGACTGTGAATGTCACACACCAGGAGGAGAGCACAGACACCATGACTGTGAACCCCACACACCAGGAGGAGAGCACAGACTCCATGACTGTGAACCCCACGCACCAGGAGAGCACAGACACCATGACTGTGAACCCCACACACCAGGAGGAGAGCACAGACACCATGACTGTGAACCCCACACACCAGGAGAGCACAGACACCATGACTGTGAACCCCACACACCAGGAGGAGAGCACAGAATCCATGACTGTGAACCCCACACACCAGGAGGAGAGCACAGACTCTATGACTGTGAACCCCACACACCAGGAGAGCACAGACACCATGACTGTGAACCCCACACACCAGGCGAGAACAGACTCCATGACTGTGAACCCCACACACCAGGAGGAGAGCACAGACACCATGACTGTGAACCCGAGACACCAGGAAGCGCAGACACCATGACTGAACTCCACACACCAGCAGAGCACTGACACCTCACTGTGAACCCCACAGACCTCACCACCTACCTGCATTTAGCACAGGTATAATTCACTGACTTTTATGAAATCACATCAAGTTGATTTTTACAAAAGTTTCTAGCTGAAGGGCCCAGCTCTGCGGAGACTTGAGGAGCTGGTGCTGCTGAGGGTCCCCTGTCTAGGGGTTGACTGCTGCAGGAGCCTTGGCAGGGAGAACTGAGCTGGGAGTGGATCTCTGAGTGAGAGAGTGTGTGGGGGGGAGGTAAAAGAAGAAGATATATATATATATTCTTTCTTTGAAAATAATCTGCACCTCTCCAGAGCCCTGCTCCACTAGGGAAAGACAGAAATTGGCTGGAGGTGTGGGTCCACCTGCCAACACCCATGTCCAGTGGAGAAGCAATGTCAGAAGCCAGAACTCCCACCTTCTGCTCCCCATAAAGAATTTGGGTCCCTGCTCCCAGAGGATAAAGAACAGGGCTGCTTCCAGTGGAGGGGAGGGTCAGGGACCTCCTGTGGGGGAGCTGTGTGGGACTGTCCCCCTGCTACCTCACAATCCTGTCAGTCACTATTAAATCACTAATAAAGCAAGCAGGCAAGCCAGCAGAGAGGCTGGAGGCCCAGGCTTGGAGGCTGGAGACTGTGCAGGATAGCCCCTCCTGAAGACTGGCCTGGGTCATGTTGCTGGGTGGCGGTGGGGTGGGCTCCCTGGCGGGGCTCTTCTGGGCTGGTTTGCGCCTTGCCACCAGAGGTGACCGGGCGGTGAGGAAGATGAGGATCCAGGTTAGAGTCCCTGTGAACCGGATTCCTTGCCAGGACCCCGGCTGCAGGGGACTCTGGGTAACCACAAGTGCTCGTCCCTGCCAGGTCCTGCCTGTGCTGCAGCAAAGGACTTCTCTTGTACCGGCCCCATCTGTCCACCCAGGTGCTGGACTCGTTGTGCACCAAGCCCTCGTCTCAGCCTGGCTCTCTCCCACGGACCTCGTGTTGAGCCAGCCCTTAGGATCGAGAGCAGGACAGGGCTCTGCAGCCAGCTCTGAGGCTGGGCTGGAGGAGTATGGGCCCCGTCAGCATTTGTGGGATGCCTGTGTGTGGGGTAAAGACGGCTCTGCCCACCCCCCCCCCCCGGGGTACTGAGCACTTCCCACGTGCCCCTGAGCACTAACCACTGAGCTCTCCCCTCAGAGCACTGCCAGGTGCCAGGCCTCTAGAAAGACCTGCTCTATCGCCACAGTGACTGTCTCTGTGCTTGGGCAGCTTTGACCCGGCTCACTGCCTGGACTCCAGCGCGTCTGCTGCAAGTGCCCAGCTGCCTGCCAGTCTCTGCCACACACGCTGTCACCTCAGAGGCACTGGGCCCAGGAGTGAGGGGCTCCTTATCCTTCCTCACGGCTCATTTCTGATGCACAGCGGCCACAATGAGTGAGCCACCAGAGCTGTGTCCCCACCTCCATGGCCGGGAACCCTGAGTTCTCATACAGCCTGGCCCCTGCTTCTGCTTCACCATTGACTGTCTCTGTTCAGCTGAAAATCAAAGAAGAAAGTGAGGCATTTGGCATGAATGCAGTGTGGCGTGCCCACCACTTTCTCCCCCCGAGGAGACCCGTGTGCCGATTCATGAAGACATGCGCTTTTCCCTGCTCAGCTCTGCTTTATGTGGTGCAGGGGACTGAACCTGGGGTGTGGGAGCCTCAGGCAGGAGGGTCTGTTTGCAGAACCATCCAGCTGGCAGCCCCACCCTCATTAAGACATTTTCTTTCTTTTCTTGCCTCCGGTGCGACACTAGGAATCCGCGGCTCCTGGCGGCCATTTTTTCCATTTTATTGGACAGGACAGAGAGAAACTGAGAGAGGAGGGGAGATGGGGGGAGACCTGCAGACCTGCTTCACCACCCATGAAGCATCTCTTCTGTGGGTGGGGAGTCCAGGGCTTGAACCTGGGTCCTTGTGCTTCGTACTAAGTGCACTTAACTGGGCCACCATCTGGCCCATTAATAAGACATGTCTCTAACTGAAGTAGCATTATAGACCTTGCCTGCAGGCGGACCGTCTCTGAGCATCAAACACTTGAGCCCTGTGTTGAGACTCTGAAGGGCCACCAGAAAAAATCCCTCCCTCCCTGTTGGATAGTATGCCAGCTCCCCCCCGGCTTAAACACCAGTATGTCTGTCTGTATGAGATTAGTTTGATCCCACTCAAAGCTGCGGTCCATTTACATAAATCACTTTTACATTTACATAAAGCACCACCCTCCCTCCAGGGCATTGGTGGTTCAGTGGTAGAATTCTCACCTGCTCCACCCCCTCTCCTTGTCACACCCTGATCTTCACCAGTCACTTTTCTCTCCACCCTCTCTATGTCACATCCTGTTCACACCCTACTTGGGAAGTATATATAAAGACAGCATTGTTTGTTTTAGTTTAGTTGAGCTTGGTTTAGATTGTGCTGCCACCAGCATGAATAAAGAGATACTGCCTACAGCTCAACCATGAGTCCCGGGTCATCTGTCTCCCGCCTGTGAAGCCAGCCCGACACCTCCCTCCCTCTCTCCTCACTTCCTCCCTCCCCTTCTCCCCCCTCCCTCCTCCCTCTCCTCTCTCTTCCCTCCCTCCCCTCCACTCTCTCCCCTCCTTCCTCCCTCCTTCCCCTCTCTCTCTCTCCTCCCTCCCTCCCCTCCTGCTTCAGAGCATTGAAATGTATCAAAAACTTCATCTTTGGGCTAACCACATAGCTCACCTGGGCAGTGCACCTGCTTTGTGAGGCAGGAGCTCAGACTGGTGCTCAGCCCAGTGCACTAGAGGACTTTTGCGGCCTCCCTCTCTATCTCTCTTGATGTGTGTGTGTGTGTGTGTGTCTGTCTGTCTGAGGAGTCAGCTTGGAGCCCTGACTGCAAGGATGGCAGCACAACCTTGATGCTATTCCCCGTGTGGCCCCAGACACACAGCCATCAGTTCTGTCAGCTCTTCTGCCTCAGGAACGGTAGGAAGTCACCTCCTGCTTCCATGAGGCTCTTCTGTGTCAGGAACGGTAGGAAGTCACCTCCTGCTTCCATGAGGCTCTTCTGCCTCAGGAACGGTAGGAAGTCACCTCCTGCTTCCATGAGGCTCTTCTGTGTCAGGAACGGTAGGAAGTCACCTCCTGCTTCCATGAGGCTCTTCTGTGTCAGGATTGGTAGGAAGTCACCTCCTGCTTCCATGAGGCTCTTCTGTGTCAGGAACGGTAGGAAGTCACCTCCTGCTTCCATGAGGCTCTTCTGTGTCAGGAACGGTAGGAAGTCACCTCCTGCTTCCATGAGGCTCTTCTGCGTCAGAAATGGTAGGAAGTCACCATCCTGCTTCCATGAGGCTCTTCTGTGTCAGGATTGGTAGGAAGTCACCTCCTGCTTCCATGAGGCTCTTCTGCATCAGAAATGGTAGGAAGTCACCATCCTGCTTCCATGAGGCTCTTCTGTGTCAGGATTGGTAGGAAGTCACCTCCTGCTTCCATGAGGCTCTTCTGCGTCAGAAATGGTAGGAAGTCACCATCCTGCTTCCATGAGGCTCTTCTGCGTCAGAAATGGTAGGAAGTCACCATCCTGCTTCCATGAGGCCCTCTACCTGCTGGGTATACTGGCAGGACACGGCCTCACTGCAGCCAACTTGGGGGTGGCTGGCAGGGCTGGGGCCTCTCTCTGAGGCCCCTGTTGTGTGTGACCCACTTTAGAGGCGGAGTGATGGCAGAGAGGATGTTCGGGGGCCGCCGGTGGCACCCGGTGAAGCACAAGTGTGACCAGGCACAGGCAGGAGGCTCCAGCTCCCGGTGGGTCCCCACCTGCAGGAGGAAGCAGGTGGTGGAGCAGGGCTGCAGTGTCTCTGTTTCCCTCCTTCCCTCCTCTCTCAGTTACTCTCTGTTCTACCGAAAAGAACGATAAGATCTTTTTAGAGAGAGAGAGAGAGCGCACGAGAGAGTGAGTGTTCCGTCTTTGCTCAGCCTGCTGGTGGGTGCTGGAGTGCTAGTCCTTGGCTCAGCGGCTGGGCCCTTGCTTCCGACAGTCTGGCAGTGGAGGGAAGGCCCTTCGAGTGGAGTGGTTGGGCTGCGATCACCACAGAGCCAGCCGTCCTTCTGCCAGAAGCTGCCGAGCCCTGAGGCACTTGCCTGTGAATGACGTGGTTCTCAATTGCCTGTCCTAGGGCCCTAGGTCCTAGTAAAACCTCAGGAACTGGCCCGTGGGCTGGGGGAGGCTCGGCGGAGAGCTGGTGTGAGCCCCATGGGCCCGGAGAGCACAGGTCTCAGGCGATGGTGAGCTCTGTGCCTATGTGGGGGTTTGGGCAGCTGGCACTGCTTGGAGCGGGGTGGGGTGTAGGGTGGGGTGCGGGGTGGGGTGCGGGCTGGGCCGTGCGAACCCCATCCTCTCTCTTCTCTGAGTGTTTGGAGAGCTTTGTGTGCGCTGTGCTTGCTCTACCCAGAGACCATCATGACAAACACTTTGAATCCGGAGCCCCTGCGTTCAACGAAGTCCACCCGGATCACTCCGTTCTGACCTGCGGCCACATGTGTGTGATCTAAGCCTGGCTGGCAGGCTGAGGCCCCAGTGTGGCCATTTGCTAAGAGTTCTGTCGGTTGAGAAATTGGCTAGGAGAAAAATAACATTTAAAAGGGTCAAGGGACAGCTTACTGGTTCTGCAAAAAGACCATCTTGCCCGAGGCTCTGAGGTGCCAGTTTCAAGCCCCAGCATCACCATCAACCAGAACTGTGCAGGGCTGCGGTCTCTCTCTCTCTCTCTCTCTCTCTCTCTCTCTCTCTCTCTCTCTCATTAAATAAATAAATGAAAAGGTCAAGTGAGTGGAGCTGGGAGGGTGCGCTTGCCCCTGCGGGGCTGGTCCTGGTTTGTGCAGGGCTAGCAAGCTCACTGTCACCATGTTGCAGAAAGTGGACTCGACGCTTCGGTTCTCTGGAGGGACGTGGAGCCTGTGCCCTCTCCGCTGGTACAATGCCGGCTGCACGGCTTTCCCACGGCTGCCAGGCACCTGGGCAGCTCGGCCTGCCCTGCTTTCTCCAGCCCGTCTGTGAGTCACTGGGGAGGTCAGCCTCATCGCTCAGCCCGCCACTCTCTGAACCATCTCTTTCCTCACGGCTTCTAGGGGCAAAAGAAAAGAATGTTCCGGAGGCCCTGCTGGCTCAGGGATGACTTGTTAGAGCAATTTCCTGGATTACGACCTCTTCCCCATCAGCAGGTCATGTCAGCAGACGCTGTCAGCCAGAACCCCTAAATGTGGGAGAAAGTGCTGACACACGGTTGGTTCTCAGCAAGCTGACATTTCTCATGGGCAGCAGATTCCTGAGCGCGGCAGTTGACCAGATCCAGGAATTCTCATTAGCTGGTGCTGACCAGGCATGACCCTGAGGGCAGGGAGGCAGCCAGGAGGGCGCAGTGCTGGCCACGAGCAGGCCGCCCCACACGGCAATGCTCACCTGCTTCCTCTGCATGAGACACCCTTCCTTCAAGCCCCCACCCTCCCTGCGAGACCCGACCCACTCCCACAGCCCAGCAGCAAAAGGGCTGGTGCTGACCGCAAGGTCATTCTGGATGAGGTCCGCTTGCTGGCCCTCCCTGCACCCCCTCTGTCCGGGCAGAGCCAGGACTCTGGCTCAGGACTCTGCCTTCCTCCTGCTTCCTGAGACCCGAGCTCTGGGCCCACTTCTGTGGCTCTGAGGCCATGTGGGAATGAGCGAGGCTCATGTCCGCTCAGAATTCCCGGCTCACCCACTCACATCCACTCACTGGCTCAGCACCCCTTTGTAGCACTCCCTGCTTTTCCCAGAAGGTGAGTCACTTCCCTCTGTGTTCCCATAATATTTAGCGGTCTCTGTGGCCCTTCTTTACTTTGTCATGCTGCCATTTCCTCTCAGGCATAGGGAAACTTGAAAAGATTTTTTTTTATTTAATTTTTTTCCCCAGACCCCTGCTGAGCTCTGGCTTATGGTGGTGTGGGGGACTGAACCTGGGACTTTGGAGGCATGAGAGTCTCTTTGCATCACCATTATGCTGTCTACCCTTGCTGAAAAGATTTCTTTGTATTTTATTAATTTAGGGTAGAGACAGAGAAAAGTTGATAGAGAAGGGGGACATAGAGAAGACAGACAGACAAACAGACAGAAGACAACTGCAGGGGGGCAGGTGGTGGGACCTGGCTGAGAGCTCACGTCACAGGGCACAAAGACCTGATTCAAGTCCCCAGGCCCCACCTGCAGGGGGAGGCTTCACGAGTGGTGAAGCAGGGCTGCAGGGGTCTCTCTGTCTCTCTCCTTCTCTATCACCCTTCCTTCTCAATTTCTGGCTGTCTATATTAGATAAATAAAGATAGTTCAACTTATTTTTAAAAAATTAAAGAGAGAGAGAGAAAGAGAGAGAGAGAGAAAAAGAGAGAGAGAGAAAGAGAGAGAGAGAAAGAGAGAGAGAGAGATAGAGAGAACTATTTCACAGCTCATGAGGCTCCCACGCAGGTGGGCACTGGGGCCTTGAACCCAGGTCCTCGTGCCCTCACTGGGGCCTTGAACCCAGGTCACGTGCGCTCCAGCAGGTGTGCTGCTGTCTGGCCCCAGGAAAGATGTCTTTTTAGAGACATCTACTGACTGTCCTGTGTCTGTGTGAGAGGACTGGGACATGAGTGTCAGCGCAGGACAAGGCTGCAGTCTCGCTCACCCTGGCCTGGAGCCGGCTCCCAGGCTGCCCATCACCCCTCCTCTTCGTCCCTTCGCTTTGGCTCACGAGCCCCCGCCCCATCTGTAATTCCCTGCAGCCCTGCTCCAAAGTGATTGATGGTGCTCTGTGAATGGCCCCCGTGGTGACGGGGTGGGGAGCCTGGTGTTACCCCAGCTACACTAGATTAAAAATTACTTTGTCTTATTTTGGAAGAGACAGAGAAATTGGGAGTGAAGGGAGAAGAGAGGGAGAGAGACAGAGAGACACTGCAGCCCTGCTCCACATCCCATGAAGTGTCCTGCTACAGGAGGGGAAGGGGGCTTGAACCCAGGTCCTTTTGCACGGTGATGTGTGCTCTCAACTAGCTGCAGCACCATGGGTCCCTGTATCAATTACTCTTCCCACCAGGCTTATTCTGGGGCTCAGGGCAGGCTCTACGAATCCATGGCTCCTGGTGGCAATTTTGTCCTTCCCACTTTTTTCTTTCTATTTTTATTGGACAGGACAGAGAAATTGAGAGGAAGGGGGCCATAGGGAGGGAGAGAGACAGAGACCCCTGCAGCCCTGCCTCACCACTCGTGAAGCTTTCCCCCTGCAGGTGGGGAGCGGAGGCTCAAACCCGGGTTCTTGCATATGGTGGTATTTGCGCTTAACCAGGTGCGCCACTGCCCTGCCCCTCGGCTCTTTAAAATCAGTTTCACAATTGATAGTTAATGTTATCATCACATTACTTGTTAATTGGGTTAACTTTGAAAAGTCCTTTTGTTATGGTCTGCTGTACAGTACCCAGTATCTTGTATATAGCTGTGCTATTGGATGTTTCTAATCTACTTGGTCTAGGCTTTTGAGAGAGTCCGCATATCAAATACATAGCCTATATATTAAAAAGATTCGGTTTGTGTTTTGAAAAACTTTGAGACATACAATTGATTTTCCCCCCTCTCATATTAATTAAATAGTGATTTATATGTCTACATTTTGCTAGGAATGTACATAAACACCATTCCCACCACCAAAAGACTGTGACCCAAGCCTCCCACCCACTCCCACCCCCCACTGTTGAACAAATAATGTGATGATAACATTAACTATCGATTGTCTTTTTGAACCCTAAGACAGCAGGAACCTCACATCTCCACTATAGAGTCCCTACTTCCCCCAGTCCTGGAACCCTTGGATAGGGCCCACTTTCCTGTATGCATCTCCCAATCCAAACCAAATAATATTGCATCCGCCGATCACAACCTAACCAACGCAACGATTGCCACCTCAACATGCTTCACCTCAGACTGTGTCCAGAGACTTCACGTGTGGAATGACAACCCTTCAGCTTCATTACTCGGGTGAGACCTTTCCTTTCATAGTACACTTTAATTTCATCTCATGTGGTTCACTTTCTAACAAAGTCCCATAACCTAGATATAGACCAGTTTCTGTGAGAGAGAGCATATGTTCACACGTATCCATAAACTACTGCAAAATATATGCCTGAAAGCAGAAGTACACTAGAGTTTGCAGTGAGTACCTCCCTAACACTTCCTCTCCACTATTCCAAGCTTGGGATCCATGATTGCTCAACAAATTGTTTGGCTTCGTATGTTAACTCTCTTTTCAATCACCAGGTTCCAGATGCCACCAGGATGCTGGCCAGGCTTCCCTGGATTGAAGACCCCACCAATGTGTCCTGGAGCTCAGCTTCCCCAGAGTCACACCCTACTAGGGAAAGAGAGAGGCAGGCTGGGAGTATGGATAGACCTGTCAACGCCCATGTTCAGCGGGGAAGCAATTACAGAAGCCAGACCTTCTACCTTCTGCAACCCTCAACGACCCTGGGTCCATGCTCCCAGAGAGCTAGAGAATGGGAAAGCTATCAGGGGAGGGGGTGGGATATGGAGATTGGGTGGAGGGAACTGTGTGGAGTTGTACCCCTCCTACCCTATAGTTTTGTTAATTAATCCTTTCTTAAATAAAAAAAAAATCAGTTTTACACCAATGGCCCCACACAGTCTGCCATCTTACGTGACTGGTTTTCTTCACTTTTCATGGAGCTTCTGAGATGCACTGTGGTTTTGTGTGAACCAGCCCTGGCTCCTTTTTACGGCTTAGTAGCACTCGCTGGTATGGCTGTCTCCCAGCTTGTCCCTGTATTTCCCTGCCAACGGCCACAAGAGTTCCTTCTACTTAGGAGGCCCATGAGTAAAGCTTCTCTCTGCACTCATATGCAAATCAGTGTGTAGGAAAAAGAAGTCAAACAGATTTTATTGATTATGGAAGAAGAGGAAGAGAGGGAACCAAAAAATCGCCCAGCTTGAGCATATGACAGAGCCGGGGGTTGAACCTGTGACCTGGGGGTCTCAGGCCTGTATGCCAGTGCTATAACAGCTCCCCTACCACCTTGACCTTTAAAAGAGTTCTTTTTTAAAAAGTTATTTATTGGGGGGTCAGGTGGTAGTGCAGTGGGTAAAGCGCAGGTGGCGCAAAGCACAAGGACCGGCATAAGAAGCCCGGTTCGAGCCCCCAGCTCCCCACCTGCAGGGGAGTCGCTTCACATTGGGTGAAACAGGTCAGCAAGTGTCTGTCTTTCTCTCCTCCTCTCTGTCTTCCCCTCCTCTCTCCATTTCTCTCTGTCCTGTCCAACAACGATGACATCAATAACAACAAAAATAATAACCACAACAATAAAACAAGGGCAGCAAAAGGGGAAAAAAAGCAAATTAAAAAAATTAAAAGAAAAAGTAGAAAAGAAAGGTTTATTATTGGTTAGAGACAGAGAGAAATTGAAAGGGAAGGAGATAGAGAGGGAGAGCTGGTGGGGCTTGAACCCGGATCCTTGTGCACTGTAACATGTGCGCTCAACCAGGTTTGCCACCACCATGTCCTGAAAGTTATTTTTAAGGCCAGTTTATACTTTTTGCCAGGGATCCCCAGAGAAGTGCCTGTCCCTGCTGCAGAGGCGGCCTAGGCTGAGGCGGCTGCAGCCACTCTGGTCGTGAAGCTGGTGGGTAGTGCCCGGGCTCTGCGTTCAGGCATCTTGATGCACAGTTCAGGCCTGCTCCTCTGTCATCACATTGTCTCTCTGAAGATGAGCCTTAGACGGAGGGCCTTTTAGATCCAGTGAAGTCCAACCACAGGGGCCTCCTGGGGCAGGGCCTGACGGGCACAGTGGCTCCTGGGGCAGGGCCTGACGGGCACAGTGGCTCCTGGGGCAGAGTCTGACGGGCACAGTGGCTCCTGGGGCAGAGTCTGACGGGCACAGTGGTTCCTGGGGCAGAGTCTGACGGGAACAGTGGCTCCTGGGGCAGAGTCTGACGGGCACAGTGACTCCTGGGGCAGGGCCTGACGGGCACAGTGGTTCCTGGGGCAGGGCCTGACGGGCACAGTGGTTCCTGGGGCAGAGTCTGACGGGCACAGTGGTTCCTGGGGCAGGGCCTGATGGGCACAGTGGTTCCTGGGGCAGAGTCTGATGGGCACAGTGGCTCCTGGGGCAGGGCCTGACGGGCACAGTGGTTCCTGGGGCAGGGCCTGACGGGCACAGTGGCTCCTGAGGCAGAGTCTGACGGGCACAGTGGCTCATGGGGCAGAGTCTGACGGGCACAGTGGCTCCTGGGGCAGAGTCTGACGGGCACAGTGGCTCCTGGGGCAGGGCCTGACGAGCACAGTGGCTCCTGTTGCAGGGCCTGACGGGCACAGTGGCTCCTGTTGCAGGGCCTGACGGGCACAGTGGCTCCTGGGGCAGAGTCTGATGGGCACAGTGGCTCCTGGGGCAGAGTCTGAAGGGCACAGTGGCTCCTGGGGCAGAGTCTGACGGGCACAGTGGTTCCTGGGGCAGAGTCTGACGGGCACAGTGGCTCCTGGAGCAGAGTCTGACGGGCACAGTGGTTCCTGGGGCAGAGTCTGACGGGCACAGTGGCTCCTGGGGCAGAGTCTGACGGGCACAGTGGCTCCTGTTGCAGGGCCTGACGGGCACAGTGGCTCCTGTTGCAGGGCCTGACGGGCACAGTGGCTCCTGGGGCAGAGTCTGACGGGCACAGTGGCTCCTGGGGCAGAGTCTGACGGGCACAGTGGTTCCTGGGGCAGAGTCTGACGGGCACAGTGGCTCCTGGGGCAGAGTCTGACGGGCACAGTGGCTCCTGGGGCAGGGCCTGACGGGCACAGTGGTTCCTGGGGCAGGGCCTGACGGGCACAGTGGTTCCTGGGGCAGAGTCTGACGGGCACAGTGGATCCTGGGGCAGGGCCTGACGGGCACAGTGGTTCCTGGGGCAGAGTCTGACGGGCACAGTGGTTCCTGGGGCAGAGTCTGACGGGCACAGTGGCTCCTGGGGCAGAGTCTGATGGGCACAGTGGCTCCTGGGGCAGGGCCTGATGGGCACAGTGGTTACTGGGGCAGGGCCTGACGGGCACAGTGGCTCCTGGGGCAGAGTCTGACGGGCACAGTGGCTCCTGGGGCAGAGTCTGACGGGCACAGTGGCTCCTGGGGCAGAGTCTGACGGGCACAGTGGCTCCTGGGGCAGGGCCTGACGGGCACAGTGGCTCCTGTTGCAGGGCCTGACAGGCACAGTGGCTCCTGTTGCAGGGCCTGATGGGCACAGTGGCTCCTGGGGCAGAGTCTGACGGGCACAGTGGCTCCTGGGGCAGGGCCTGACGGGCACAGTGGCTCCTGTTGCAGGGCCTGACGGGCACAGTGGCTCCTGGGGCAGAGTCTGATGGGCACAGTGGCTCCTGGGGCAGAGTCTGAAGGGCACAGTGGCTCCTGGGGCAGAGTCTGACGGGCACAGTGGTTCCTGGGGCAGAGTCTGACGGGCACAGTGGCTCCTGGGGCAGAGTCTGACGGGCACAGTGGTTCCTGGGGCAGAGTCTGACGGGCACAGTGGTTCCTGGGGCAGAGTCTGACGGGCACAGTGGCTCCTGGGGCAGAGTCTGACGGGCACAGTGGTTCCTGGGGCAGGGCCTGACGGGCACAGTGGCTCCTGGGGCAGAGTCGGACGGGCACAGTGGTTCCTGGGGCAGAGTCTGACGGGCACAGTGGCTCCTGGGGCAGAGCCTGACGGGCACAGTGGCTCCTGGGGCAGGGCCTGATGGGCACAGTGGCTCCTGGGGCAGAGTCTGACGGGCACAGTGGCTCCTGGGGCAGAGTCTGACGGGCACAATGGCTCCTGGGGCAGAGTCTGACGGGCACAGTGGCTCCTGGGGCAGGGCCTGACAGGCACAGTGGCTCCTGTTGCAGGGCCTGACGGGCACAGTGGCTCCTGTTGCAGGGCCTGACGGGCACAGTGGCTCCTGGGGAAGAGTCTGACGGGCACAGTGGCTCCTGTTGCAGGGCCTGACGGGAACAGTGGCTCCTGTTGCAGGGCCTGACGGGCACAGTGGCTCCTGGGGCAGAGTCTGATGGGCACAGTGGCTCCTGGGGCAGAGTCTGAAGGGCACAGTGGCTCCTGGGGCAGAGTCTGACGGGCACAGTGGTTCCTGGGGCAGAGTCTGACGGGCACAGTGGCTCTGGGGCAGAGTCTGACGGGCACAGTGGCTCCTGGGGCAGTCTGACGGGCACAGTGGTTCCTGGGGCAGAGTCTGACGGGCACAGTGGCTCCTGGGGCAGAGTCTGAAGGGCACAGTGGCTCCTGGGGCAGAGTCTGACGGGCACAGTGGTTCCTGGGGCAGAGTCTGACGGGCACAGTGGTTCCTGGGGCAGAGTCTGATGGGCACAGTGGCTCCTGGGGCAGAGTCTGACGGGCACAGTGGTTCCTGGGGCAGAGTCTGACGGGCACAGTGGCTCTGGGGCAGAGTCTGACGGGCACAGTGGCTCCTGGGGCAGAGTCTGACGGGCATAGTGGCTCCTGGGGCAGGGCCTGACGGGCACAGTGGCTCCTGGGGCAGGGCCTGACGGGCACAGTGGCTCCTGGGGCAGGGCCTGACGGGCACAGTGGCTCCTGGGGCAGGGCCTGACGGGCACAGTGGTTCCTTTGGCAGAGTCTGACGGGCACACGTGCTCCTGGGGCAGGGCCTGACGGGCACAGTGGCTCCTGGGGCAGGGCCTGACGGGCACAGTGGTTCCTGGGGCAGAGTCTGATGGGCACAGTGGTTCCTTTGGCAGAGTCTGACGGGCACAGTGGCTCCTGGGGCAGGGCCTGACGGGCACAGTGGCTCCTGGGGCAGAGTCTGACGGGCACAGTGGCTCCTGGGGCAGGGCCTGACGGGCACAGTGGCTCCTGGGGCAGAGTCTGACGGGCACAGTGGCTCCTGGGGCAGGGCCTGACGGGCACAGTGGCTCCTGGGGCAGGGCCTGACGGGCACAGTGCCTCCTGGGGCAGGGCCTGACGGGCACAGTGGCTCCTGGGGCAGAGTCTGACGGGCACAGTGGCTCCTGGGGCAGAGTCTGACGGGCACAGTGGCTCCTGGGGCAGGACCTGACGGGCACAGTGGTTCCTGGGGCAGGGCCTGACGGGCACAGTGGCTCCTGGGGCAGAGTCTGACGGGCACAGTGGTTCCTGGGGCAGAGTCTGACGGGCACAGTGGCTCCTGGGGCAGGGCCTGACGGGCACAGTGGTTCCTTTGGCAGAGTCTGACGGGCACACGTGCTCCTGGGGCAGGGCCTGACGGGCACAGTGGCTCCTGGGGCAGGGCCTGACGGGCACAGTGGTTCCTGGGGCAGAGTCTGATGGGCACAGTGGTTCCTTTGGCAGAGTCTGACGGGCACAGTGGCTCCTGGGGCAGGGCCTGACGGGCACAGTGGCTCCTGGGGCAGAGTCTGACGGGCACAGTAGCTCCTGGGGCAGGGCCTGACGGGCACAGTGGCTCCTGGGGCAGAGTCTGACGGGCACAGTGGCTCCTGGGGCAGGGCCTGACGGGCACAGTGGCTCCTGGGGCAGGGCCTGACGGGCACAGTGCCTCCTGGGGCAGGGCCTGACGGGCACAGTGGCTCCTGGGGCAGAGTCTGACGGGCACAGTGGCTCCTGGGGCAGAGTCTGACGGGCACAGTGGCTCCTGGGGCAGGACCTGACGGGCACAGTGGTTCCTGGGGCAGGGCCTGACGGGCACAGTGGCTCCTGGGGCAGAGTCTGACGGGCACAGTGGCTCCTGGGGCAGAGTCTGACGGGCACAGTGGCTCCTGGGGCAGAGTCTGACGGGCACAGTGGCTCCTGGGGCAGAGTCTGATGGGCACAGTGGCTCCTGGTGCAGGGCCTGATGGGCACAGTGGTTCCTGGGGCAGAGTCTGACGGGCACAGTGGCTCCTGGGGCAGAGTCTGACGGGCACAGTGGCTCCTGTTGCAGGGCCTGACGGGCACAGTGGCTCCGGTTGCAGGGCCTGACGGGCACAGTGGCTCCTGGGGCAGAGTCAGACGGGCACAGTGGTTCCTGGGGCAGAGCCTGATGGGCACAGTGGCTCCTGGGGCAGAGTCTGACGGGCACAGTGGTTCCTGGGGCAGAGTCTGACGGGCACAGTGGCTCCTGGGGCAGAGTCTGATGGGCACAGTGGCTCCTGGTGCAGGGCCTGATGGGCACAGTGGTTCCTGGGGCAGAGTCTGACGGGCACAGTGGCTCCTGGGGCAGAGTCTGACGGGCACAGTGGCTCCTGTTGCAGGGCCTGACGGGCACAGTGGCTCCGGTTGCAGGGCCTGACGGGCACAGTGGCTCCTGGGGCAGAGTCAAACGGGCACAGTGGTTCCTGGGGCAGAGCCTGATGGGCACAGTGGCTCCTGGGGCAGAGTCTGACGGGCACAGTGGTTCCTGGGGCAGAGTCTGACGGGCACAGTGGCTCCTGGGGCAGAGTCTGACGGGCACAGTGGTTCCTGGGGCAGAGTCTGACGGGCACAGTGGTTCCTGGGGCAGAGTCTGACGGGCACAGTGGCTCCTGGGGCAGAGTCTGACGGGCACAGTGGTTCCTGGGGCAGGGCCTGACGGGCACAGTGGCTCCTGGGGCAGAGTCTGACGGGCACAGTGGTTCCTGGGGCAGAGTCTGACGGGCACAGTGGCTCCTGGGGCAGAGTCTGACGGGCACAGTGGTTCCTGGGGCAGGGCCTGACGGGCACAGTGGCTCCTGGGGCAGAGTCTGACGGGCACAGTGGTTCCTGGGGCAGAGTCTGACGGGCACAGTGGCTCCTGGGGCAGAGCCTGACGGGCACAGTGGCTCCTGGGGCAGGGCCTGATGGGCACAGTGGCTCCTGGGGCAGAGTCTGACGGGCACAGTGACTCCTGGGGCAGAGTCTGACGGGCACAATGGCTCCTGGGGCAGAGTCTGACGGGCACAGTGGCTCCTGGGGCAGGGCCTGACAGGCACAGTGGCTCCTGTTGCAGGGCCTGACGGGCACAGTGGCTCCTGTTGCAGGGCCTGACGGGCACAGTGGCTCCTGGGGAAGAGTCTGACGGGCACAGTGGCTCCTGTTGCAGGGCCTGACGGGAACAGTGGCTCCTGTTGCAGGGCCTGACGGGCACAGTGGCTCCTGGGGCAGAGTCTGATGGGCACAGTGGCTCCTGGGGCAGAGTCTGAAGGGCACAGTGGCTCCTGGGGCAGAGTCTGACGGGCACAGTGGTTCCTGGGGCAGAGTCTGACGGGCACAGTGGCTCTGGGGCAGAGTCTGACGGGCACAGTGGCTCCTGGGGCAGTCTGACGGGCACAGTGGTTCCTGGGGCAGAGTCTGACGGGCACAGTGGTTCCTGGGGCAGAGTCTGATGGGCACAGTGGCTCCTGGGGCAGAGTCTGAAGGGCACAGTGGCTCCTGGGGCAGAGTCTGACGGGCACAGTGGTTCCTGGGGCAGAGTCTGACGGGCACAGTGGCTCTGGGGCAGAGTCTGACGGGCACAGTGGCTCCTGGGGCAGAGTCTGACGGGCATAGTGGCTCCTGGGGCAGGGCCTGACGGGCACAGTGGCTCCTGGGGCAGGGCCTGACGGGCACAGTGGCTCCTGGGGCAGGGCCTGACGGGCACAGTGGCTCCTGGGGCAGGGCCTGACGGGCACAGTGGCTCCTGGGGCAGAGTCTGACGGGCACAGTAGCTCCTGGGGCAGGGCCTGACGGGCACAGTGGCTCCTGGGGCATAGTCTGACGGGCACAGTGGCTCCTGGGGCAGGGCCTGACGGGCACAGTGGCTCCTGGGGCAGGACCTGACGGGCACAGTGGTTCCTGGGGCAGGGCCTGACGGGCACAGTGGCTCCTGGGGCAGAGTCTGACGGGCACAGTGGCTCCTGGGGCAGAGTCTGACGGGCACAGTGGCTCCTGGGGCAGAGTCTGACGGGCACAGTGGCTCCTGGGGCAGAGTCTGATGGGCACAGTGGCTCCTGGTGCAGGGCCTGATGGGCACAGTGGTTCCTGGGGTAGAGTCTGACGGGCACAGTGGCTCCTGTTGCAGGGCCTGACGGGCACAGTGGCTCCGGTTGCAGGGCCTGACGGGCACAGTGGCTCCTGGGGCAGAGTCAGACGGGCACAGTGGTTCCTGGGGCAGAGCCTGATGGGCACAGTGGCTCCTGGGGCAGGGCCTGACGGGCACAGTGGCTCCTGGGGCAGAGTCTGACGGGCACAGTGGTTCCTGGGGCAGAGTCTGACGGGCACAGTGGTTCCTGGGGCAGAGTCTGACGGGCACAGTGGCTCCTGGGGCAGAGTCTGACGGGCACAGTGGTTCCTGGGGCAGGGCCTGACGGGCACAGTGGCTCCTGGGGCAGAGTCTGACGGGCACAGTGGTTCCTGGGGCAGAGTCTGACGGGCACAGTGGCTCCTGGGGCAGAGCCTGACGGGCACAGTGGCTCCTGGGGCAGGGCCTGATGGGCACAGTGGCTCCTGGGGCAGAGTCTGACGGGCACAGTGGCTCCTGGGGCAGAGTCTGACGGGCACAATGGCTCCTGGGGCAGAGTCTGACGGGCACAGTGGCTCCTGGGGCAGGGCCTGACAGGCACAGTGGCTCCTGTTGCAGGGCCTGACGGGCACAGTGGCTCTTGTTGCAGGGCCTGACGGGCACAGTGGCTCCTGGGGAAGAGTCTGACGGGCACAGTGGCTCCTGTTGCAGGGCCTGACGGGAACAGTGGCTCCTGTTGCAGGGCCTGACGGGCACAGTGGCTCCTGGGGCAGAGTCTGATGGGCACAGTGGCTCCTGGGGCAGAGTCTGAAGGGCACAGTGGCTCCTGGGGCAGAGTCTGACGGGCACAGTGGTTCCTGGGGCAGAGTCTGACGGGCACAGTGGCTCTGGGGCAGAGTCTGACGGGCACAGTGGCTCCTGGGGCAGTCTGACGGGCACAGTGGTTCCTGGGGCAGAGTCTGACGGGCACAGTGGTTCCTGGGGCAGAGTCTGATGGGCACAGTGGCTCCTGGGGCAGAGTCTGAAGGGCACAGTGGCTCCTGGGGCAGAGTCTGACGGGCACAGTGGTTCCTGGGGCAGAGTCTGACGGGCACAGTGGCTCTGGGGCAGAGTCTGACGGGCACAGTGGCTCCTGGGGCAGAGTCTGACGGGCATAGTGGCTCCTGGGGCAGGGCCTGACGGGCACAGTGGCTCCTGGGGCAGGGCCTGACGGGCACAGTGGCTCCTGGGGCAGGGCCTGACGGGCACAGTGGCTCCTGGGGCAGGGCCTGACCGGCACAGTGGTTCCTTTGGCAGAGTCTGACGGGCACACGTGCTCCTGGGGCAGGGCCTGACGGGCACAGTGGCTCCTGGGGCAGGGCCTGACGGGCACAGTGGTTCCTGGGGCAGAGTCTGATGGGCACAGTGGTTCCTTTGGCAGAGTCTGACGGGCACAGTGGCTCCTGGGGCAGGGCCTGACGGGCACAGTGGCTCCTGGGGCAGAGTCTGACGGGCACAGTGGCTCCTGGGGCAGGGCCTGACGGGCACAGTGGCTCCTGGGGCAGAGTCTGACGGGCACAGTGGCTCCTGGGGCAGGGCCTGACGGGCACAGTGGCTCCTGGGGCAGGGCCTGACGGGCACAGTGCCTCCTGGGGCAGGGCCTGACGGGCACAGTGGCTCCTGGGGCAGAGTCTGATGGGCACAGTGGCTCCTGGGGCAGAGTCTGACGGGCACAGTGGCTCCTGGGGCAGGACCTGACGGGCACAGTGGTTCCTGGGGCAGGGCCTGACGGGCACAGTGGCTCCTGGGGCAGAGTCTGACGGGCACAGTGGTTCCTGGGGCAGAGTCTGACGGGCACAGTGGCTCCTGGGGCAGGGCCTGACGGGCACAGTGGTTCCTTTGGCAGAGTCTGACGGGCACACGTGCTCCTGGGGCAGGGCCTGACGGGCACAGTGGCTCCTGGGGCAGGGCCTGACGGGCACAGTGGTTCCTGGGGCAGAGTCTGATGGGCACAGTGGTTCCTTTGGCAGAGTCTGACGGGCACAGTGGCTCCTGGGGCAGGGCCTGACGGGCACAGTGGCTCCTGGGGCAGAGTCTGACGGGCACAGTAGCTCCTGGGGCAGGGCCTGACGGGCACAGTGGCTCCTGGGGCAGAGTCTGACGGGCACAGTGGCTCCTGGGGCAGGGCCTGACGGGCACAGTGGCTCCTGGGGCAGGGCCTGACGGGCACAGTGCCTCCTGGGGCAGGGCCTGACGGGCACAGTGGCTACTGGGGCAGAGTCTGACGGGCACAGTGGCTCCTGGGGCAGAGTCTGACGGGCACAGTGGTTCCTGGGGCAGAGTCTGACGGGCACAGTGGCTCCTGGGGCAGGGCCTGACGGGCACAGTGGTTCCTTTGGCAGAGTCTGACGGGCACACGTGCTCCTGGGGCAGGGCCTGACGGGCACAGTGGCTCCTGGGGCAGGGCCTGACGGGCACAGTGGTTCCTGGGGCAGAGTCTGATGGGCACAGTGGTTCCTTTGGCAGAGTCTGACGGGCACAGTGGCTCCTGGGGCAGGGCCTGACGGGCACAGTGGCTCCTGGGGCAGAGTCTGACGGGCACAGTAGCTCCTGGGGCAGGGCCTGACGGGCACAGTGGCTCCTGGGGCAGAGTCTGACGGGCACAGTGGCTCCTGGGGCAGGGCCTGACGGGCACAGTGGCTCCTGGGGCAGGGCCTGACGGGCACAGTGCCTCCTGGGGCAGGGCCTGACGGGCACAGTGGCTCCTGGGGCAGAGTCTGACGGGCACAGTGGCTCCTGGGGCAGAGTCTGACGGGCACAGTGGCTCCTGGGGCAGGACCTAACGGGCACAGTGGTTCCTGGGGCAGGGCCTGACGGGCACAGTGGCTCCTGGGGCAGAGTCTGACGGGCACAGTGGCTCCTGGGGCAGAGTCTGACGGGCACAGTGGCTCCTGGGTCAGAGTCTGACGGGCACAGTGGCTCCTGGGGCAGAGTCTGATGGGCACAGTGGCTCCTGGTGCAGGGCCTGATGGGCACAGTGGTTCCTGGGGCAGAGTCTGACGGGCACAGTGGCTCCTGGGGCAGAGTCTGACGGGCACAGTGGCTCCTGTTGCAGGGCCTGACGGGCACAGTGGCTCCGGTTGCAGGGCCTGACGGGCACAGTGGCTCCTGGGGCAGAGTCAGACGGGCACAGTGGTTCCTGGGGCAGAGCCTGATGGGCACAGTGGCTCCTGGGGCAGAGTCTGACGGGCACAGTGGTTCCTGGGGCAGAGTCTGACGGGCACAGTGGCTCCTGGGGCAGAGTCTGACGGGCACAGTGGTTCCTGGGTCAGAGTCTGACGGGCACAGTGGTTCCTGAGGCAGAGTCTGACGGGCACAGTGGCTCCTGGGGCAGAGTCTGACGGGCACAGTGGTTCCTGGGGCAGGGCCTGACGGGCACAGTGGCTCCTGGGGCAGAGTCTGACGGGCACAGTGGTTCCTGGGGCAGAGTCTGACGGGCACAGTGGTTCCTGGGGCAGAGTCTGACGGGCACAGTGGCTCCTGGGGCAGAGTCTGACGGGCACAGTGGTTCCTGGGGCAGGGCCTGACGGGCACAGTGGCTCCTGGGGCAGAGTCTGACGGGCACAGTGGTTCCTGGGGCAGAGTCTGACGGGCACAGTGGCTCCTGGGGCAGAGCCTGACGGGCACAGTGGCTCCTGGGGCAGGGCCTGATGGGCACAGTGGCTCCTGGGGCAGAGTCTGACGGGCACAGTGGCTCCTGGGGCAGAGTCTGACGGGCACAATGGCTCCTGGGGCAGAGTCTGACGGGCACAGTGGCTCCTGGGGCAGGGCCTGACAGGCACAGTGGCTCCTGTTGCAGGGCCTGACGGGCACAGTGGCTCCTGTTGCAGGGCCTGACGGGCACAGTGGCTCCTGGGGAAGAGTCTGACGGGCACAGTGGCTCCTGTTGCAGGGCCTGACGGGAACAGTGGCTCCTGTTGCAGGGCCTGACGGGCACAGTGGCTCCTGGGGCAGAGTCTGATGGGCACAGTGGCTCCTGGGGCAGAGTCTGAAGGGCACAGTGGCTCCTGGGGCAGAGTCTGACGGGCACAGTGGTTCGTGGGGCAGAGTCTGACGGGCACAGTGGCTCTGGGGCAGAGTCTGACGGGCACAGTGGCTCCTGGGGCAGTCTGACGGGCACAGTGGTTCCTGGGGCAGAGTCTGACGGGCACAGTGGTTCCTGGGGCAGAGTCTGATGGGCACAGTGGCTCCTGGGGCAGAGTCTGAAGGGCACAGTGGCTCCTGGGGCAGAGTCTGACGGGCACAGTGGTTCCTGGGGCAGAGTCTGACGGGCACAGTGGCTCTGGGGCAGAGTCTGACGGGCACAGTGGCTCCTGGGGCAGAGTCTGACGGGCATAGTGGCTCCTGGGGCAGGGCCTGACGGGCACAGTGGCTCCTGGGGCAGGGCCTGACGGGCACAGTGGCTCCTGGGGCAGGGCCTGACGGGCACAGTGGCTCCTGGGGCAGGGCCTGACGGGCACAGTGGTTCCTTTGGCAGAGTCTGACGGGCACACGTGCTCCTGGGGCAGGGCCTGACGGGCACAGTGGCTCCTGGGGCAGGGCCTGACGGGCACAGTGGTTCCTGGGGCAGAGTCTGATGGGCACAGTGGTTCCTTTGGCAGAGTCTGACGGGCACAGTGGCTCCTGGGGCAGGGCCTGACGGGCACAGTGGCTCCTGGGGCAGAGTCTGACGGGCACAGTGGCTCCTGGGGCAGGGCCTGACGGGCACAGTGGCTCCTGGGGCAGAGTCTGACGGGCACAGTGGCTCCTGGGGCAGGGCCTGACGGGCACAGTGGCTCCTGGGGCAGGGCCTGACGGGCACAGTGCCTCCTGGGGCAGGGCCTGACGGGCACAGTGGCTCCTGGGGCAGAGTCTGACGGGCACAGTGGCTCCTGGGGCAGAGTCTGACGGGCACAGTGGCTCCTGGGGCAGGACCTGACGGGCACAGTGGTTCCTGGGGCAGGGCCTGACGGGCACAGTGGCTCCTGGGGCAGAGTCTGACGGGCACAGTGGTTCCTGGGGCAGAGTCTGACGGGCACAGTGGCTCCTGTTGCAGGGCCTGACGGGCACAGTGGTTCCTTTGGCAGAGTCTGACGGGCACACGTGCTCCTGGGGCAGGGCCTGACGGGCACAGTGGCTCCTGGGGCAGGGCCTGACGGGCACAGTGGTTCCTGGGGCAGAGTCTGATGGGCACAGTGGTTCCTTTGGCAGAGTCTGACGGGCACAGTGGCTCCTGGGGCAGGGCCTGACGGGCACAGTGGCTCCTGGGGCAGAGTCTGACGGGCACAGTAGCTCCTGGGGCAGGGCCTGACGGGCACAGTGGCTCCTGGGGCAGAGTCTGACGGGCACAGTGGCTCCTGGGGCAGAGTCTGACGGGCACAGTGGCTCCTGGGGCAGGACCTGACGGGCACAGTGGTTCCTGGGGCAGGGCCTGACGGGCACAGTGGCTCCTGGGGCAGAGTCTGACGGGCACAGTGGCTCCTGGGGCAGAGTCTGACGGGCACAGTGGCTCCTGGGGCAGAGTCTGACGGGCACAGTGGCTCCTGGGGCAGAGTCTGATGGGCACAGTGGCTCCTGGTGCAGGGCCTGATGGGCACAGTGGTTCCTGGGGTAGAGTCTGACGGGCACAGTGGCTCCTGTTGCAGGGCCTGACGGGCACAGTGGCTCCGGTTGCAGGGCCTGACGGGCACAGTGGCTCCTGGGGCAGAGTCAGACGGGCACAGTGGTTCCTGGGGCAGAGCCTGATGGGCACAGTGGCTCCTGGGGCAGGGCCTGACGGGCACAGTGGCTCCTGGGGCAGAGTCTGACGGGCACAGTGGTTCCTGGGGCAGAGTCTGACGGGCACAGTGGCTCCTGGGGCAGAGCCTGACGGGCACAGTGGCTCCTGGGGCAGGGCCTGATGGGCACAGTGGCTCCTGGGGCAGAGTCTGACGGGCACAGTGGCTCCTGGGGCAGAGTCTGACGGGCACAATGGCTCCTGGGGCAGAGTCTGACGGGCACAGTGGCTCCTGGGGCAGCGCCTGACAGGCACAGTGGCTCCTGTTGCAGGGCCTGACGGGCACAGTGGCTCCTGTTGCAGGGCCTGACGGGCACAGTGGCTCATGGGGAAGAGTCTGACGGGCACAGTGGCTCCTGTTGCAGGGCCTGACGGGAACAGTGGCTCCTGTTGCAGGGCCTGACGGGCACAGTGGCTCCTGGGGCAGAGTCTGATGGGCACAGTGGCTCCTGGGGCAGAGTCTGAAGGGCACAGTGGCTCCTGGGGCTGAGTCTGACGGGCACAGTGGTTCCTGGGGCAGAGTCTGACGGGCACAGTGGCTCTGGGGCAGAGTCTGACGGGCACAGTGGCTTCTGGGGCAGAGTCTGACGGGCACAGTGGCTCTGGGGCAGAGTCTGAAGGGCACAGTGGTTCCTGGGGCAGAGTCTGACGGGCACAGTGGTTCCTGGGGCAGAGTCTGATGGGCAGAGTGGCTCCTGGGGCAGAGTCTGAAGGGCACAGTGGCTCCTGGGGCAGAGTCTGACGGGCACAGTGGTTCCTGGGGCAGAGTCTGACGGGCACAGTGGCTCTGGGGCAGAGTCTGACGGGCACAGTGGCTCCTGGGGCAGAGTCTGACGGGCATAGTGGCTCCTGGGGCAGGGCCTGACGGGCACAGTGGCTCCTGGGGCAGGGCCTGACGGGCACAGTGGCTCCTGGGGCAGGGCCTGACGGGCACAGTGGCTCCTGGGGCAGGGCCTGACGGGCACAGTGGTTCTTTGGCAGAGTCTGACGGGCACACGTGCTCCTGGGGCAGGGCCTGACGGGCACAGTGGCTCCTGGGGCAGGGCCTGACGGGCACAGTGGTTCCTGGGGCAGAGTCTGATGGGCACAGTGGTTCCTTTGGCAGAGTCTGACGGGCACAGTGGCTCCTGGGGCAGGGCCTGACGGGCACAGTGGCTCCTGGGGCAGAGTCTGACGGGCACAGTGGCTCCTGGGGCAGGGCCTGACGGGCACAGTGGCTCCTGGGGCAGAGTCTGACGGGCACAGTGGCTCCTGGGGCAGGGCCTGACGGGCACAGTGGCTCCTGGGGCAGGCCTGACGGGCACAGTGCCTCCTGGGGCAGGGCCTGACGGGCACAGTGGCTCCTGGGGCAGAGTCTGACGGGCACAGTGGCTCCTGGGGCAGAGTCTGACGGGCACAGTGGCTCCTGGGGCAGGACCTGACGGGCACAGTGGTTCCTGGGGCAGGGCCTGACGGGCACAGTGGCTCCTGGGGCAGAGTCTGACGGGCACAGTGGTTCCTGGGGCAGAGTCTGACGGGCACAGTGGCTCCTGGGGCAGGTCCTGACGGGCACAGTGGTTCCTTTGGCAGAGTCTGACGGGCACACGTGCTCCTGGGGCAGGGCCTGACGGGCACAGTGGCTCCTGGGGCAGGGCCTGACGGGCACAGTGGTTCCTGGGGCAGAGTCTGATGGGCACAGTGGTTCCTTTGGCAGAGTCTGACGGGCACAGTGGCTCCTGGGGCAGGGCCTGACGGGCACAGTGGCTCCTGGGGCAGAGTCTGACGGGCACAGTAGCTCCTGGGGCAGGGCCTGACGGGCACAGTGGCTCCTGGGGCAGAGTCTGACGGGCACAGTGGCTCCTGGGGCAGGGCCTGACGGGCACAGTGGCTCCTGGGGCAGGGCCTGACGGGCACAGTGCCTCCTGGGGCAGGGCCTGACGGGCACAGTGGCTCCTGTGGCAGAGTCTGACGGGCACAGTGGCTCCTGGGGCAGAGTCTGACGGGCACAGTGGCTCCTGGGGCAGGACCTGACGGGCACAGTGGTTCCTGGGGCAGGGCCTGACGGGCACAGTGGCTCCTGGGGCAGAGTCTGACGGGCACAGTGGCTCCTGGGGCAGAGTCTGACGGGCACAGTGGCTCCTGGGGCAGAGTCTGACGGGCACAGTGGCTCCTGGGGCAGAGTCTGATGGGCACACTGGCTCCTGGTGCAGGGCCTGATGGGCACAGTGGTTCCTGGGGCAGAGTCTGACGGGCACAGTGGCTCCTGGGGCAGAGTCTGACGGGCACAGTGGCTCCTGTTGCAGGGCCTGACGGGCACAGTGGCTCCGGTTGCAGGGCCTGACGGGCACAGTGGCTTCTGGGGCAGAGTCAGACGGGCACAGTGGTTCCTGGGGCAGAGCCTGATGGGCACAGTGGCTCCTGGGGCAGGGCCTGACGGGCACAGTGGCTCCTGGGGCAGAGTCTGACGGGCACAGTGGCTCCTGGGGCAGAGTCTGACGGGCACAGTGGCTCCTGGGGCAGAGTCTGACGGGCACAGTTGCTCCTTGGGCAGGGCCTGACAGGCACAGTGGCTCCTGTTGCAGGGCCTGACGGGCACAGTGGCTCCTGGGGAAGAGTCTGACGGGCACAGTGGCTCCTGTTGCAGGGCCTGACGGGCACAGTGGCTCCTGGGGCAGGGCCTGACGGGCACAGTGGCTCCTGGGGCAGAGTCTGACGGGCACAGTGGCTCCTGTTGCAGGGCCTGACGGGCACAGTGGCTCCTGGGGCAAGGCCTGACGGGCAAAGTGGCTCCTGGGGCAGAGTCTGACGGGCACAGTGGCTCCTGGGGCAGGGCCTGACGGGCACAGTGGCTCCTGGGGCAGGGCCTGACGGGCACAGTGGCTCCTGGGGCAGGGCCTGACGGGCACAGTGGCTCCTGGGGCAGAGTCTGATGGGCACAGTGGCTCCTGGGGCAGGGCCTGACGGGCACAGTGGCTCCTGGGGCAGGGCCTGACGGGCACAGTGGCTCCTGGGGCAGGGCCTGACGGGCACAGTGGCTCCTGGGGCAGGGCCTGACGGGCACAGTGGTTCCTGGGGCAGGGCCTGACGGGCACAGTGGCTCCTGGGGCAGAGTCTGACGGGCACAGTGGTTCCTGGGGCAGGGCCTGACGGGCACAGTGGCTCCTGGGGCAGGGCCTGACAGGCACAGTGGTTCCTGTGGCAGGGCCTGACGGGCACAGTGGCTCCTGGGGCAGAGTCTGACGGGCACAGTGGTTCCTGGGGCAGGGCCTGACAGGCACAGTGGCTCCTGGGGCAGAGTCTGACGGGCACAGTGGCTCCTGGGGCAGAGCCTGACGGGCAGAGTGGCTCCTGGGGCAGGGCCTGACGGGCACAGTGGCTCCTGGGGCAGGGCCTGACGGGCACAGTGGCTCCTGGGGCAGGGCCTGACGGGCACAGTGGCTGCTGGGGCAGGGCCTGACGGGCACAGTGGCTCCTGGGGCTGGGCCTGACGGGCACAGTGGTTCCTGGGGCAGGGCCTGACGGGCACAGTGGCTCCTGGGGCAGAGTCTGACGGGCACAGTGGTTCCTGGGGCAGGGCCTGACGGGCACAGTGGCTCCTGGGGCAGAGTCTGACGGGCACAATGGCCCCTGGGGCAGAGTCTGACGGGCACAGTGGCTCCTGGGGCAGGGCCTGACGGGCACAGTGGTTCCTGGGGCAGGGCCTGCCGGGCACAGTGGCTCCTGGGGCAGAGTCTGACGGGCACAGTGGTTCCTGGGGCAGAGTCTGACGGGCACAGTGGCTCCTGGGGCAGAGTCTGACGGGCACAGTGGCTCCTGGGGCAGAGTCTGACGGGCACAGTGGCTCCTGGGGCAGAGTCTGACGGGCACAGTGGCTCCTGGGGCAGAGTCTGACGGGCACAGTGGCTCCTGGGGCAGAGTCTGACGGGCACAGTGGCTCCTGGGGCAGAGTCTGACGGGCACAGTGGCTCCTGGGGCAGAGTCTGACGGGCACAGTAGCTCCTGGGGCAGAGCCTGACGGGCACAGTGGCTCCTGGGGCAGAGTCTGACGGGCACAGTGGCTCCTGGGTCAGAGTCTGACGGGCACAGTGGCTCCTGGGGCAGGGCCTGACGGGCACAGTGGCTCCTGGGGCAGAGCCTGACGGGCACAGTGGCTCCTGGGGCAGAGCCTGACGGGCACAGTGGTTCCTGGGGCAGGGCCTGACGGGCACAGTGGTTCCTGGGGCAGAGTCTGACGGGCACAGTGGCTCCTGGGGCAGAGTCTGACGGGCACAGTGGCTCCTGGGGCAGAGTCTGACGGGCACAGTGGCTCCTGGGGCAGGGCCTGACGGGCACAGTGGTTCCTGGGGCAGGGCCTGACGGGCACAGTGGCTCCTGGGGCAGGGCCTGACGGGCACAGTGGCTCCTGGGGCAGGGCCTGACGGGCACAGTGGCTCCTGGGGCAGAGTCTGACGGGCACAGTGGCTCCTGGGGCAGAGTCTGATGGGCACAGTGGCTCCTGGGGCAGGGCCTGACGGGCACAGTGGTTCCTGGGGCAGGGCCTGACGGGCACAGTGGCTCCTGGGGCAGAGTCTGACGGGCACAGTGGCTCCTGGGGCAGAGTCTGACGGGCACAGTGGTTCCTGGGGCAGAGTCTGACGGGCACAGTGGCTCCTGGGGCACGGCCTGACGGGCACAGTGGCTCCTGGGGCAGAGTCTGACGGGCACAGTGGCTCCTGGGGCAGAGTCTGACGGGCACAGTGGTTCCTGGGGCAGAGTCTGACGGGCACAGTGGCTCCTGGGGCAGAGTCTGACGGGCACAGTGACTCCTGGGGCAGGGCCTGACGGGCACAGTGGTTCCTGGGGCAGGGCCTGACGGGCACAGTGGTTCCTGGGGCAGAGTCTGACGGGCACAGTGGTTCCTGGGGCAGGGCCTGATGGGCACAGTGGTTCCTGGGGCAGAGTCTGATGGGCACAGTGGCTCCTGGGGCAGGGCCTGACGGGCACAGTGGTTCCTGGGGCAGGGGCTGACGGGCACAGTGGCTCCTGGGGCAGAGTCTGACGGGCACAGTGGCTCCTGGGGCAGGGCCTGACGAGCACAGTGGCTCCTGTTGCAGGGCCTGACGGGCACAGTGGCTCCTGTTGCAGGGCCTGACGGGCACAGTGGCTCCTGGGGAAGAGTCTGACGGGCACAGTGGCTCCTGTTGCAGGGCCTGACGGGCACAGTGGCTCCTGTTGCAGGGCCTGACGGGCACAGTGGCTCCTGGGGCAGAGTCTGATGGGCACAGTGGCTCCTGGGGCAGAGTCTGAAGGGCACAGTGGCTCCTGGGGCAGAGTCTGACGGGCACAGTGGTTCCTGGGGCAGAGTCTGACGGGCACAGTGGCTCCTGGGGCAGAGTCTGACGGGCACAGTGGTTCCTGGGGCAGAGTCTGACGGGCACAGTGGTTCCTGGGGCAGAGTCTGACGGGCACAGTGGCTCCTGGGGCAGATTCTGACGGGCATAGTGGTTCCTAGGGCAGGGCCAGACGGGCACAGTGGCTCCTGGGGCAGAGTCTGACGGGCACAGTGGTTCCTGGGGCAGAGTCTGACGGGCACAGTGGCTCCTGGGGCAGAGTCTGACGGGCACAGTGGCTCCTGGGGCAGGGCCTGACGGGCACAGTGGTTCCTGGGGCAGGGCCTGACGGGCACAGTGGTTCCTGGGGCAGGGCCTGACGGGCACAGTGGTTCCTGGGGCAGAGTCTGACGGGCACAGTGGTTCCTGGGGCAGAGTCTGACGGGCACAGTGGCTCCTGGGGCAGAGTCTGATGGGCACAGTGGCTCCTGGGGCAGGGCCTGACGGGCACAGTGGTTCCTGGGGCAGGGCCTGACGGGCACAGTGGCTCCTGGGGCAGAGTCTGACGGGCACAGTGGCTCCTGGGGCAGAGTCTGACGGGCACAGTGGCTCCTGGGGCAGGGCCTGACGGGCACAGTGGCTCCTGTTGCAGGGCCTGACGGGCACAGTGGCTCCTGTTGCAGGGCCTGACGGACACAGTGGCTCCTGGGGAAGAGTCTGACGGGCACAGTGGCTCCTGTTGCAGGGCCTGACGGGCACAGTGGCTCCTGTTGCAGGGCCTGACGGGCACAGTGGCTCCTGGGGCAGAGTCTGATGGGCACAGTGGCTCCTGGGGCAGAGTCTGAAGGGCACAGTGGCTCCTGGGGCAGAGTCTGACGGGCACAGTGGTTCCTGGGGCAGAGTCTGACGGGCACAGTGGCTCCTGGGGCAGAGTCTGACGGGCACAGTGGTTCCTGGGGCAGAGTCTGACGGGCACAGTGGTTCCTGGGGCAGAGTCTGACGGGCACAGTGGCTCCTGGGGCAGAGTCTGACGGGCACAGTGGTTCCTGGGGCAGGGCCTGACGGGCACAGTGGCTCCTGGGGCAGAGTCTGACGGGCACAGTGGTTCCTGGGGCAGAGTCTGACGGGCACAGTGGCTCCTGGGGCAGAGCCTGACGGGCACAGTGGCTCCTGGGGCAGAGTCTGACGGGCACAATGGCTCCTGGGGCAGAGTCTGACGGGCACAGTGGCTCCTGGGGCAGGGCCTGACAGGCACAGTGGCTCCTGTTGCAGGGCCTGACGGGCACAGTGGCTCCTGTTGCAGGGCCTGACGGGCACAGTGGCTCCTGGGGAAGAGTCTAACGGGCACAGTGGCTCCTGTTGCAGGGCCTGACGGGAACAGTGGCTCCTGTTGCAGGGCCTGACGGGCACAGTGGCTCCTGGGGCAG